>NC_133617.1:487111636-487309507 GCF_048593235.1 Sminthopsis crassicaudata | reverse complement strand
AGGACCACCTAACCTCAGAAATCTATGGAGGGAAAAATATCCATACAATGGCTGAAGGAGGAGTGGGTAGCCTCAGAAGAAATACGATATTAGAGAGATAGAAAAAAAAAAAAGATACTTATGGTAATAGTCACTATTGGTGGAATTTGGAGAGGGACTGAACCAGAAAAGGGAGGGGTGGTGATGAAGAGACACAGGGTACCAAAACTGTCTGTGAGGGAAGACATTCATATACTGGGATTTTTTCTTGGTGAGGCAATTGGTGTTAAGTGACTTGCCCAGGGTCACGTGATATTCATAAAACCTTTGGCTTCCCCCAAACACTACTTTAGAGTCTCACAACTTGCATAGATTATAAATAAAGGTCCCTGTATGGGACCCAAGAGACTAGGGCTGGCTGCAATTTAGCTTGTTAAAATACAGTGTGAGATAAAGATTCCTTTTGTTTCTAGGGGTATACCACTAATCAAGGAATTTGGAAGGTCAGTAGCCAATGAGGGCTGTCTTGTTCTGTGACTGGCAAGTGTGGTTTAAAAGTGGGGTCACAGGCTGGGAACTGAGCCAGTCAGGTGTGTGTGTGTGACCAACAGGTGCTAAGCCATTAAGAGGGGAAGGAGCTTTCAGTGATTGAAGGAAATAAGTGTGGAAACTAAGCTACTAAATTGGGGGGAGCTTTCACAGGATAGATATTGAACTGGGCATCCAGGTTACCCAGCTGAACCATCTAACCTCAGAAGTCTAGAAAGGGGAAAATGTCCACACGCTGGCAGGGGGAGAGATAGAAAAAAAGGTACTTAGGTAATTATTACTCACAGTGGAATTTGGAGGGAAACTGCCCCAGAAAAGGGAGAAGTAGTGATGAAGTGGCAAAGAGTACCAAGATTATCTGTGATGGAAGATATTTATAATTACTAAAGATCTTTAACCTTCCCCAAAACTACTCCCAGAGTCTGACAACTTACAAGATTATAAATAAAGGTTCTTGTATGGGACCTGAGAGTCTAGGGCTGGCTATAATTTAGCTTGTTAAAAGACAGAATAAAGTAAAGAGCTCTTATTTTCAGAGGTCTCTGGTATACCACTGACCAAGGAATTTGGAAGGTCAGTAGGCAAATGAGAACTGTCTTGTTCTGTAACTGAGTGGCAAAGTATGGTTTAAAATTGGGGTCACAGGCTGGGGATTGAGCTAGTCAGATGTGTGTGTGTGTGTGTGTGTGTGTGTGTGTGTGTGTGTGTGTGTGTGAGAGAGACATAAAGGCCAACTTTGATCAGCCTCCCATTTTGGAAATCCCCAATTGTCCCTCCCCAGAAAGAAGTTCTGAGAGAAACAACATCTCCTGGGGAGGAATTTTAAAGTTCTGGGATTAAAAAAACGAAATCCTCTCTTCTCTGGGTGAGGCCTTTAGATGTTCGCTTCTCAGCATCACCATCAAGAGCTGGGCCAGGAGAGGTGTTGAGAAATCTTGCGGTTGTATGTTTTGGCTCTGGCAGAGATGGCTAAGAGGCAGAAGGCTTTGAATGGCTCAGAAACATCTTCCCTGCGGGACTGTCTGATGCAATGTCAGTGTTTCCTCTTTAACTAAATAGGAAATAGGTTCAGGCCAACATATTCAGATGGATGAAGATCATAGGGGTAAGCAGACAGTGTATGGTGAAAATACTGATGTATTTTTCTCAAATCAATAAGAAAAAATGTCCTAGAGTGGGTAGAGATCCACCTTTGGGGGACAGACCTAGTGTTGTCTTTGACACATGCTGGTTGATCCTGAGCAAATTGCTTCTCATCTGAGCCCCCCGGCCCCCCAGTCAACTCAGAAAGTAGAAGAGCAGGTATAAATCTGCATTGGTAGAAGGAGTTTCCTCCACAGAAGTTCCCTGTATGAAAACACAGGTTCAGTTTCTTTTTTCTTTTTTTTAAACAGCTATTTTGTCTTTTTAAATAATAACTTTTCATTTTGAAAATATATGCAGATAGTTTTCAACATTCACCCTTGTAAAACTTTGTGTTCCAATTTTTTCTTTCCCTTCCTCTTACCCCTTCCCCTATATGGCAAGTAATCCAATATATGTTAAACATGAGCAATTCTTCTAAACATTTCCACATTTATCATGTTGCACAAGACAATCAGATTAAAAAAATAAGTGAGAAAGGAAAAAAAGCAAGCAATAACAAAAAGGAATATATTGTGTTGTGATCCACATTCAGTCTCCACAGTCCTCTTTCTGGATGTAGATGACTCTCTCCATCACAACTCTATTGGAATTGGAAGGGTTCAATTTCAAAAGTTTAAAAAAATGTTGGCAATTCCCTTAGCCACTGATTGACTTCTGGCTTTCTGGGTTTCAAGGTCTGGAAGGTTGAAAAAAAAAAGGCAAAAATCTTTGTTCATCAGGATCAGTGGCTAAGAAATGCACATCAGCCTGGAAGACCCAAGTGTGAATTCCAGTTTTGTAATTTATTCCTTAAGTGGTCTTTCTGACTCTCTGTTTCCTTATCTGTAAAAAGGAGTTGAATTAGATGACCTCTAAGCTTTCTTCGGTTTCCGTGTCTATGATCCTTTGAACTTCACCTTTCAATCTCAAGGAGGAAGGGAATGTGAAGAAGATTCCAACATTTGCAGATGGAGAGAGACTTTAGCTCCACTATTCCCATGTGTTCTTCCCTGCCCTTCTCTTCCTTCCCCAGGTGGAGGTTAAGAACACCTGGGCTTATTGATTTCTGAATGACTCATTTCTGTGTGAACCCAAGAGTCCATTTCTTGGGTAAGGTTTGTCACTGACTGTTTTAAGCCATTAATTCTCCTTTTCCATTTGTAAATGGATATAGCTAGTATTAACCTGAGGTCCACAGAATCCCAAGAGATTCATGGATAGATTTCAGGGAGTCTATGAACTTGGATGGGGAGAAAATTGCCTTATTTTCACTAATTTCTTATAAAAATTGAGTATTTCTTTTAAGGATATAAAAACACGATTCTGGGAAGGTTCCATAGACTTCACCAAGCTTTCGAAGGATTCATGACAAGGAGTTAAGAACACTTGGGCTAGATGATCTCTAAGAATCCTTCCAGATCACTCCTTAGCCTATCCCAGCATATTATTCTAACTTTTATCTCTAATTATTCCTCTTCTCTTAGGCTGATCTATTTGCTGCCTTACTGCCTTGTCTGAAAAGGTTCCTACAACACTTTTCCTTTAGCCCCTTTGTTTATATCATTCTGGCTGCCTGGGATACCCTGACTTTTCCTTTTCATTTATCTGAATCCTTTCTGACCTTCAAGAGTCATCTCAAATCCTGCTTTCTCTAAGAAGACCTAGAAGCATCCTCTGATCTCTTATCACCATTCTTATAACCCTTCAGGTTTATTTTGGGCTCACTAGGCTCTGAGTACACATGGTCTGGTGGCATTTCTTGAGTTGTCTCTATCTATCTATCTATCTATCTATCTATCTATCTATCTATCTATCTATCCTTTCCATATATCTATACATCGTATTCCCCATAGTAAATTAGTTGTTGCCCATCTATGGTGTTCCATCTTCCATCTTCTCCCCTCTGATTTTGTACAAATGGTCCCCCAGCGGTCTGAAATAAACTCCTTACTAACTTCTGCCGGTTGGAAGCAATTATATTCCAAGCCTGCTTCTCCTTTATATTTGGGGCTGCCAAGTCTTGTGTAATTCTGACTGTGATGGCTTTATATTATTTTATTTATTTCTGTCTGCTTGAAATATTTTTTCTCTTTGATGAAGAAGCTATGGATTGGGGTTATGACATTCCTGAGAATTTTCACATTTTGGTTTATTTTTTAGGTTACCAATACTTACTTTCTATTTTCACTTTGCCCTCTGGTTCTGATAATGCTAAATGGCTTTTATGATTTCTTAAAATATGGTACCCAAGCTTTTTTAAGTCATAGATTTCAGATAGTCTATTGATTCTTGGACTATCTCCCCTTAACATGTTTGCAAAGTCAACTGATTTTGATAGCATATGTTTGACATTTTTCTTATTTAAAAAAACACTTTTGATTTGTTCTAATATTTCTTATTTCATGGAGTTATTAATTTCTGCTTAGCTCATTTTAATTTTCAGAGTTTATTTCCTGGATAAGGTTTACCCTCTTCTGTTTTAAGTCACTAATTCTTTTTATCATCTTTAATAATAATAATTTAATAGCTAACATATATACAGTTCTTACTATGTTCCAGGCACAGTGCTATGTACTTTGTAATTATCATCTCATTTTATCATTTGCTCCATAGTTCTCATTTAATCTAAAATCATATTTTGTATTGCTGGCTTAATTTTTTTCCAGGTATTCTTACAGACCTATGGCTAAGCTATTCAGTTCTCCAAAACTCTACTTGGATTTGCAGTAGAGATACTGCCTTTTTTTTTTGGTAAAGATTTATCTTTTGGGCTTCTTTCAATCCACATCATTGTGCTTGACATTTCTTTCTATTTACTCATATCTTCAGTTTCAGTTGCTGGATTTTGTGCTTGGTCAAACTCAGCCCTCCCCCATATTCTTTGATGGGAGGAAGCAGACCCTGTTTAGTCCTGGATACAATGGATAAGCCTAGCCCCCTTCCTTGTAGGAATCCTTGCATTGCGGTTCAACTTTTTGGTGTTTAAACTTTGATTTTGGCTTTTCCTCTTCTTTCTCTCTCCCTGGCACAATCCAGGACCCATATTTGGCTTTATTCCCTATTGTGGTTCTGACAGTCCCAAATAGATGTTGATTTTGCTGGTCACAAGACTTCAGGAATTTCTTAGGTAGTTCCTGGGCTTTTCTCAGCTAAGGGTCTTAGAATCAGCCAATCAATTAATTAATAAGAACTTATTAAACCCTTACTATATATCAGCCACTATACTAAGCATATGCAGAAACAAAAGCTGAATAGCTTCTGACTTCAAGGCACATTATATTGTGGAGGATGTAATATGTATGCCTATAAGTGGAAAATATCTGAAAAATATTAGATTTAACATATATGTATATATTTACCATGTTTCATATATATTGGATTACTTGCCATCTAGGGTAGGGGGTTGGGAAAAATTGAAACACAAAAATTTTGCAAGGGTTAATGTTAAAAAATTATCCATTTTTGTTTTGAAAATTAAAAAGCTTTAATAAAAATGAAAATATATGCAAAATGAAAGCAATGTAATTTTTATTAGGGGGTGAGGGGGGTTCCAGCATTTTGGAGGGGGGAGACTGCATATAGAAGGCAGCTCTTCATTGGAGATTCCTTTCTGCATCTGGGTAAAACTTTGGTGGCCTCTGAGATCCCTTATACTCTCAAAGTCTATAATTCTACTAATTAGTTTTAAAGGGATCTAGGGTTTCTAAGGTACAGAAGTGAAGAAGGGGTATATTCTCGCCAAGGAATGTAGCCTAGGAAGCAGCTAGATGGAGTGCAGCAGATAGAGCACTGGCTCTGGAGCAAGGAAAACATGAGATCAAATCCAGCCTTAGACATTTTCCAGACGTGTGATCCTGGGCAAATAGCTTAGTTTCCCTCAGTTTTCTCAACTTATAAAATGGAGGGGATGAAATGAAATGAAAATAGAGAAATGAAATGTAATGCTTGAAGAACAGTCCATAGGTGAGTCTGGCTAGATAAGAAAATTTGTGAAGGGGATTCAAGTACTAAAAGCCTAAAAGGGAAAATTGGGCCAGACTGGGTTTGGATTCAGTTCTTCTTGATTCCAGGGTCCATGCTCAGTCCACTAAGAATTTTATATCTTCTTAGTTAATTAATTCATTTACTTTATCTATCTATCTATCTATCTATCTATCTATCTATCTATCTATCTATCTGTCTGTCTATTTATATCCATACACCTTATCTGCCCTGACTAGACTGTCCTCAAGAGCAGGGAGAATTTTCTTGTTTATTCTTGTATTCTACATGCCTAACAGAGTGCTTGGACCACAGTAGACAGTTAAGAAATACTTGTTAACTCATTGGAGAACTTGCTTTTATGTCCGTAGTTTAGCACAAGACCTTGTATACAGTGGGTGTTTAAATAGGTTTGATAAATTGAACTAAACTGAATTGAGTTGGATTGAATTGAAAGCTCCAGGGACAGGAATGCTTACTATGAATCTTTGTGTCTCCCTTGGTATCAACATAGCCTTGATCTTCATTCAAATGGTGAAACAGAGTGGTGCAGTGGTCAGGGCCCTGGATTAGGAATCAGGAGACTCTAGCTGTGTGACCTTGGACCTCATCTAACTTTTCTTAGCCGCCACCAAATAGAGTGCAATCAAATGGGTTTTTTTTAAATGTTAAAATGTTATAGAAATGTGAATTGTGATCAAAGATGTTTGTTGAAAGAACAATAAATCTCATATCTATGGAGAGTCTTCTAATTCATAAAGCTCTTCCCTAAATCCTGTGAAGTAAGTAATGTAAGTGTTATTATCATCTCCATGATATAGAAGAGATAACAGAGAGGGAAGGGAACAAGTATTTATATATTCCTTCTATTATGTGTTCTATTCTGTGCTAAGCACATTTATAAATAACTCATTTAGAGTAGATGCCCATCAATTGGGGAATGGATGAATAAGTTGTGGCATATGGAGGTAATGGAATATATTGTTCTATAAAAATGATGAACAAGCTGATTTTTAAAAGTCCTGGAGAGATTTACATGAACTGATGCTGACAAAACAAGCAGAACCAGGAATACATCGTACACAATAACAGCAAAATTGTGCGATGATGAACTATGAAAGATTTGGTTCTTCTCAGTGGTTCAGTAATCCAAAGCAATCCCAATAAACTTTGGATAGAAAACACCATCTGCATCCAGAAAAAGAACCATGAAGACTGAATGTAAATCAACACATGCTATGTTCACATCTTTTTTCTGTTTTTTTCTCTCCCGTACTTTTTTCTTTTTGTTCTGATTTTCCTCTCCCAATGTGATTCATAAAGAAATGTGTTTTTAAAAAGTTAACGTACATGTATAACCAGAAAAATAAAACAATTAAGGAATTTAAAAAATAACTCGTTTAATGCTTACAACCATCCTTTGAGGTAGGTACCCAGGCTCAAACTGTTTATAAGTGTCCTGGCTGGCTGGATTAGAATTTGTCTTCCTGACTCCAGGTCCAGTGCTCTATCCTCTGTCATTAGCTGCCTCTTAGAGGATCATAGACACAGGTCTAGAAGGGATCTTAGAAGCAGATTTGACCCCATCATTTTACAGAAATGTGACTTGACTAAAGTCACACAGAAACTGTTTAAAATAAGATTTGAATCCAGGTCCTCTGACAGAAGAGCCAATACTCTTTTCCCATTGTATCACTTGCTCAGAACCACATGGAAATGTTAGAGCAATATTAGAACCCATGTCACTGGCACTCTGTGTCCAATTTTTCCTCCATCCTTCTCTCCCTCCCTTCTTCTCTACAGCGTGTCTGTAGAGACGCTTTTTGGTTGACTTGGTCTGGTTTAATTATTACTTATTATGATGATATGTGGCCTCCTTTAGTTCTGCTAGGCACTTGGTAATTTATAAATTATTAATTCCGATAAAAGTAATCATTACTATTAATTATTACCCTTGGCACCTTACCTCCCCAAACTCCTTAATTTCTTCCCAGCTTTGCCTGGAGCAGTGATGCTGAACTCTAGCCATCTCTTGGCAATCTCTGAGGCTCCTCTGTCCCACCCTGGCCTTTGCCCAGCTGCTGCTCCCAGGGTTCCTTGGATTTAGTGGCCAAAAGTTGCTTGCTCCAAAGTGTGATGTCTGGAGAGCTGTCCCAGGGTGTATGAAGCCAGAAGAAGAATTTTTAAAAAGGCAAAAAAAAAAAGAAGGGGTTGGAGTTGGGTGAGAGATGAGGTGGGTCAGGATTAAGGGGATGGATACGGGGAGACAGTTGAGAAATAGTTGTGGCAGGTATATTAGAAAGATCTGTAGGTCAGAGATGTCAAACATTCTGCTTGCAACAATTCTAACTAAACCAGATTAAAATGAAGGAGGGAATATTAAACAAAAGAAATAAAAATGCAATAAAACACAGGTAGTGGTTATTTGCAGTTTTCTAAGTCAATATGTGGACAGCTAGGTGATGCAATGGATTGAAGCCATCTTCCTATTTCAAATGTGGCTTTGGTTTCTCCCTAGCTGTGTGACTCTGGGCAAGTCACTTAACCCCGATTGCCTTTATTTCCTCATCTGTCAAATAAGCTGAAGAAGGAAATGGCAAATCATTCTAATATCTTTGCCAAGAAAACTGCCATTAGAATGAGAAAGTGTGAGATATGACTGAAAAATAAGTGAACAACAACCATCATAAAGCCAATATGTGTCTCAGAGGGGATCCTTATATGCCTCCTGTTTGTATGAGTTTGATCCAGTGGTGTAGACTGAGAAATTCTGCTAAAACCCAATTTAGCTACCTCTCTCCCACCATAAGAACCTTCAAAAAGGGGCCTGAGTCTGTTTAAACTACCACACACACACACACCAGACCAAGAATCTGGGATGATAGGCCAAGATGCTGTACAGGCCCTTAGCTAGAGAAGCAACGTGGCTCAGTAGAAAGACTCAAACTTGGAACTATAGGAACTGAGTTCAGATTCTAGCTTTCTTATTCACACTCTGCCTGACTTTGAGCCAAACCATTTCATTTCTCTGCATTTCAGTCTTTTCAACTGTAAAATCAAGATTTAGGCTGAAAGACTTCTGGTCTCCCTTCCAATATAACCACCTATGGGATGTGACTACCAAACGTGATCATTCATAGATTTCTACCATCTCGAAGAAGGCAATGGTGTGACTACTTGTGGTATGACAAAACCAAAAATGCTAATTATTCCGTTACCCCATTGTGTGATTCTGGACAACACAACCTTTATAGGATTTTATTTATATGTAAACTGGGGATTGAGCTGATGAAGTAGGCAAGGTACTGGATTGAGAATCAGGAAGCCCTGAGTGTGAATCCTGCCCCAGACATTATCTGCTATAGTACCCTAGAAAAGTCATTGAATGTCTCAGAACCTCAATTTTCTCCTCAAAAAATAAAAAGTTGGACTATAGCATCTCATTGATCCCTGTGAACTCATATCTTACTGACTCCAAATCTGTCACTCTTTTAATTAACCGCCTCATGATAACACTGCTTGGGTGATCACACCACATAGGCCTTAGAAGTCCATGAGTGACTCCCTGCATGATTAGGTACACCTGTGGTGGTCACCTGCCCCAGATAATCACATCACTACCTTCTCCTAGGAGGTTGAAGCCCATGAGCGATCCCTCCCTTAGTTAGTCCTATCTGTGGTGCTTGCATATGTAAGTAGTCACACCATTGTCTAGGTGGTAGAAATCTATTAGTGGTCACGTTTGGTAGTCACATCCCATAGGTGATTATACTGGGAGATGGGAGGTCATGCAGTCCAGTTCCTGATTTTGCAGATGAAGAAAATGAAGTATGGAAAAATGAAGTGATTTATGGAAGGTCAGACAGTGAGTAGGAAAGCTGGAATTTGAACTCAGTTCCTGTGGCTCCAAATTCAGGATTCTTTCCACTGAGCCATGTTTCCTCTCCAGCTAATGGCCTGTGTAGCATCTTGATCTGTCTATCATCCTAAGTTCTCAGTCTGCTGTGTGTGTGTGTGTGTGTGTGTGTGTGTGTGTGTGTGTGTGTGTGAAAGAGAGAGAGAGTGAGTTTAAATAGGCATAGGCCCACGTCTTTTTGGAGGCTCTTGTGGTGGGAGAGAGGTAACTAAATTGGGTTTTTAGCAGATATTGCAATAATGAGTCTTTTCTCAAACAACCACTGACAGTCACACCACGGGCTTCTCCTCGGCAGTAGAAGCCCTTGAGTGATCACACTGCATGGTTAGACCCACCCGTGATGGTCACCTTCCACCTCCTTGGTGGTAGAAGCCCACGAGTGATCCCCCACTTAGTCATCCTGTGGTGGTTACATACCACAAGTAGTCACACCGAGATGGTAGAAATCTATGAATGATCACGTTTGGTAGTCACATCCCATAGGTGGTTATATTGGAAGGGAGATCAGAAGTCTTTCAGCCTAAGTCTTGATTTTATAATTGAAGAGACTGAAGTGCAGAGAAATGAAGTAGTTTGCTCAAGGTCAGGCACAGTGTGAATAAGGAAGCTAGAATTTGATCAGTTCCTATAATTCCAAGTTTGAGTCTTTCTACTGAGCCACGTTGCTTCTCTAGCTAAGGGCCTGTGCAGCATCTTGGCCTATCATCCCAGATTCTTGGTCTGGTGTGTGTGTGTGTGTGTGTGTGTGTGTGTGTGTGTTAGTTTAAATAGACTCAGGCCCACGTCTTTTTGAAGGTTCTTATGGTGGGAGAGAGGTAGCTAAATTGGGTTTTAGCAGATACTGCAATAGTGAGTCTTTTCTCAGACAACCCTAGATTGCTTCCAACCTTCTCTCACATTCTCTTCATGTTCTTTAAAATTTCAGCCAGATTGGACTCCTTCCCTCCTCCTCCATCCCCAGCCCATTTTCATCTTGCTCTCTTCTTTCTGTTTTTGTTTACATTGTTTCCCTGTGTCTACATTGGATTCTGACCCTCATCTTGATCTGCTAATGCATCCTTTTCCCTTTTCTGGAGGGCCCCCCTTTCTTCCAGAAGTCTTTCAGGACTTCTTAGCTGAAGGTGTGAAGTAGTTGCTAAATTATATAAGTGGTCCTCAATGGGATGAGATTACCAGTGGGTGTGACCACCAGTGGCTATCTATGCAAGCATTTTTTGTAGCCCAGCAATGCAAAGGGGTAGAAGCATCCATATCCCCCTATAGAATATAAGCTCCCTGAGGGAAGAGAAAGTTTCGTTTGTCTTGAAGTCTCCTGCATCTAGCATAGCACCTGGTAACAGAGTAGATACTTAATACATGTGACTATTGATTAATTGGTTAAATAACTTTAGGGGAAAACTCAATTCTTAGATATATAATTAGTTAATTGTTCATAATAGGTTTCCAATTTCAGGCTGCTTCCTTCATGGTGACCACCCAAATTCCGGGCCACTTGCTCTGTCCCTTCTTTTCTCCACCAATTTGGGAATAAAATCTATTTCTACGTGGTTGTTGTTGTTATTCAGTTTGGGATCCCATCTGGGGAATTTCCTTTGGAAAAAACGTTTGGGGTTTTCTTGTCAAAAATGCTAGAATGGATTGTTACTTCTTTTTCCAGTTCATTTTACAGATGAGGAAACTGAGGCAAAACAGGTTTAAGTTACAAGATCTGAGACTAGATTTGACTTCCTGACGCCAGGCCTGGCATTCTACTCTCTGTTTCACTGAACCTGCCCCTCTCACCATTTGCACAAAAGCAACCAAAGGGATTTCTATTCCGTTAGTTCAGCCATTCCCTAATGGATGAGCATCCCCTTAATTTCCACTTTTTAATAGAACTACAAAAACAGCTGCAGCTGCTAGGTGGCGCCATGGTGCACAGAGAGCCAGACCTAGAGCGAGAAGGCTCATCTCCCTGAGTTCAAATCTGGATTCAGACACTTCCTAACTGTGGCCCTGCGTAAGACACTTAATTCAGTTTGCTTCAATTTGTTCATTTGGAAAATGAGCTGGAGAAGGAAATGACAAACTACTTCAGGATCTTTGCCAAGAAAATCTGAAATGAGGTCATGAAGAATCACCCAAGACTGAAACAACAACAAAAGCCATTATAAATGTTTTTGTATAAATACGTCTTTTGTCATTTTTTTCTTTGATTCTTTGGAATGTAGCTAATGACATATTTCCCAATCCAGGAACTAAAAAAAATTTAAGTTACTTTATTCCCCTTCCAGTCTATACCATCTATGAGATTCATATTCTTTTATTTTAAGATTAAAAAATTATTTTCAGTTCCAAATTTTTTCACTCCACTCCTCTCCCACCCATTGAGAAGTATTATGATGTCATCATATTTATATAGGGATACAAAACATATTTCTGTACACAGAAATCATATAAAATATATTTCCACATTCATATTGTAAAAAAAAAAAAAGCTAGAAAAATAAAGTGAAGAAAAATTCTTCAATCTGCGCTCAGAACTTATCAATTCTCTTTTGGCAGATTAATCTCATTTTTCATCATGAGTCCTTTGGAATTATCATAAAAAATCCATATTAATGGTGGCTGTATCATCAGAGGTTTGTTTATTATTCAGTGCTAATGGGCCAATGACTTTGGATTTTCTGTTGCTCAGAAAAGGTTGAAACAAATACTCTGGAAACAAGCATGAGTCTCTTTGGCCCCGGATGCTTGATATGAAATCCAGCCCGGACTCTGAAGCCCCATGGCACTGAGATCCTGACATCCTTGGTTGAGGGGAGCATGTAATTTCATTAAGGCAGGAATGCCGACTCGGGCAAACATCAGCAAAATCTGCAGGCGTTGTGGTTTTGGAGAAAGCTGATGAAGAGTTCCCTGGAGGCTGGCCCTAGCAAGAGGACAAGGTGCAGAGAAGCTAATATGGGTACGTTCAAAAATTTGAGATAAAAGGTCAAAAATGTAACGGAAGTACATTCTTGGAGGACTAAATAAAGAATCCGCCTCACTCAGCGACTGGGAGACTTCAGTGAGTGAAACTGAGATAATACTAGAAATTAGGAAGAATCCTGCTCCAAAAGAATGTTATACTCTTGGACTCAATTGCAGCCACTGGCAAGATGTTATGCTGGCCATTTCTTTCTTTTTTTATGCCCAGATATTTTTATTAAGTGTGAATGCTTCTTTGATTGAATTGCAGAATCAAAGGGTTTTTTTTATTAAAACTTTATATTTTCATGCATAACTAATTTTCAACATTCCCCCTTGCAAAACCTTGTGTTCCAATTTTTTTCTCCCTTTTTTCCCCTTATCCCCTCCCCTTGATGACAAGTAATACAATATATGTTAAACATGTACAATTCTTCTATACATAGTTCCACAATTTTCATGATGCACAAAAAAAAAAGAAAAAAATGAGAAAGAAAACAATATGCAAACAAGCTACTACAAAAAAGCAAAAATACTATGTTGTGATCCACAGTCCTCTCTCTGGGTGCAGATGGCTCTCTTCATCACAAGACCCTTGAAACTGCTTGCCATTTTTTTTTTACCTTCTGGGTCTTTTTTCTTTCAAAAAAGGGACAACTGGATGGCACGGTGGCTTGAGGATTGTTCCTAAAGTCATGAAGATCTGAGTTCAAATTCTGCCTCAGACATTTACTACCTGTGTGTTTTGGATTATAGATAATGACATATTTCCTAATCCATAACTTAAATTATTTTAGTTAGTCCAATCCCCTTGCAGCCCCTATCATCCTATAAGATTCATGTTTTTTAATTTTTAAAATAAGAACGTCAATTATTCTTTGTCTTTCTCAGTTTCCTCAACTATGAAATAGGGGCATTAGCATCTATCTCTCAGGATTTTTGTTAAGATCATATAAGAAACACACAGCATGATAAATATGAAAATATGTTTAGAAGAATTGCACATGGTAATGAGCAGAACCAGGAGATCACTATACACTTCAACAACAATACTGCATGAGGATGTATTCTGATGGAAGTGGATATCTTCAACAAAGAGAAGAGCTAATTCAGTTCCAATTGATCAGTGATGGACAGAATCAGTTACATCCAGAGAAGGAACACTGGGAAATGAGTTTGGACTACTTGCATTTTTGTTTTACTTCCCAGGTTATATTTACCTTTCTGAATCCGATTTTTCTTGTTCAACAAGAGAACTGTATGGATCTGAACACATATATTGTATTTAAGATATACTTTAACATATTTAACATATATGAGACTGCCTGCCATCTAGGGGAGAGGGGGGGAGGGAGGGAAGGGAAAAGTTGGAACAGAAGTGATTGCAAGAGATAATGTTGTAAAAAATTACCCATGCATATGTTCTGTCAATAAAAAACTATAATTAAAAAAAAAAAGAAGAATTGCACATGTTTAACACATATATTGGATTGCTTGCTATCTAAGGGAGGGGAGAGGGGGAAAGGTAGGGAGAAAAATTTGAAACACAAGATTTTGCAAAGGTATTTATTATCTTTGCATGTATTTGGAAAAATAAAAAGGTATTATAAAAAAGAGATAAGCAAAAAAAGATTAGAAAATATTTTAAGGCACTTAGCATAGAGCCTAGCAAATTATTGTTTAATCATTTTTCAGCCATGTGCAACTCTTTGTGACCCCCTTTTAGGGTTTTCTTGGCAAAGATAATGGAGCAGTTTGCCATTTCCTTCTCCAACTCATTTTATAGATGAGGAAACTGAGGCAAACAAGGTGAAATGAGTTGCCTGTGATCATATGGATAGTTCTGAGACTGGATTTGAATTCATGTTTTCCTGACTCCAGGCCTAGTGCTCTATCTACTGCACCACTTGGCTGCCCTGGCATACAGTAGGCATTTAATAAGTGCCCATCCCTTTCTTTCCTTCTACCAGATCTCTAAACCTGAAGTTGATTTTTTTGAATGCCCATTTACTTATAAGTGAGTATTCCAGGCATTCCATGCAAATGGAAATAATCACTGTAGACTACTCAAAACCCTTAGGCCTATGTGTTCTGATTTGAGCTAAAATGAACAAAACAGACATTTATTCCTATAGTTATATGTTGCTCTCCCTCCTCCCCTCCCTAGCTTCCTTTAAATCCCAAGTAAAATCTCACCTACTCACCTCATTACAACTACTACTACCACTACCACTACCACTACTACTACTACTACTACTATTACTACTACTGCTGCTGCTTCTACTGCTACTACTACTACTACTGTTCTTCTTCTTTTCCTCCTCCTTCTTCTTTTTCCTTATTCTTCCCCTTCTCCTCCTTCATCTCTTCTTCCTTCTCCATTTCATCTTCTTCTCTTCCTCCTCTACCACCTCTTTTTCTACCGCCTCCTTCTTTTCCTTCTTCTGGAGGCAGAGTAAAGTGATTTACCCAGAGTCACACTGCTAGTAAGAACCTGAGGTTGAATTTGAATTCAGGTTCTCCTGACTCTAAGGCCAGTGCTCTATCCGTTATGCCATCTAACTGCCCCCCCAATCCTTTTTAATTCCAGTGCCTTCCCTGTGTTTATTATTTCCTATTTATTCTTACATACATGAATATGCATTCATATCCTGTATGCAGCTTGCTTTGTATGTAGCTGTTTGCATCCTGTCTCCCCCATTAGACTGTAAGCTTCTTGAGGTCAGAGATTGCATTTTGCATTTAGCACAGTGTTTGGCCAGTACCTGGCACATAGTAGGTGCTTAATAAATGCTTATTGAATTGAATTGAACTAGAATAGGTATAAGGCTCTCTGTACTTGGTTAAGCTATAGATATACAAAATCTCCTAAGAAAGTTTTTCTGTCCTTATAGATGTTATCCTCAGAGAGGGAGAGGATGAGATGTGTCCACAAATGACTATAAGAGAGGCAGCATGGGATAAGGTTTGTTAAACCTTATAGAGAAATCCAAGAACTGACTGTCCAAGGACAGGCATAAAGGGGTGATACAGTTAGGTCAAGCCTTCTGCCTTTCTCCTCCAAACTACCCTACTGCATTTTTTTCCTGAGGCTGGGGTTAAGTGACTTGCCCAGGGTCACACAGCTAGGACGTGTTAAGTGTCTGAGACCAGATTTGAACTCGGGTCCTCCTGAATTCAAGGCTGGGGCTCTGTCCACTGCGCCACCCGCTTCCCCCCAAACTAACCTGCTTTTGAAAGTTACTCATTTGCTGGGGCAGCCCTGTGAGTGGTTCTAGAATACTATATTAATGAAACTGAGGCTGAGGGGTGGTAAGATCCCCATATACCTACCCCAGGGAGAATCTCAGAAACCTCCCCAGCGGCTCCCGGAGCCCCAGCCGGCTTGCCTTGCACATGGGTGGGTCCCAAGGGGGACCAAAGAGAGACTGAGGGTGCCCCCCACAAGCCCATCTCTCCTGCCGGGGACTCGAAGCGCTCCATCCAGTACTACAGCCTGCTCATGGGGCTCCGGTGGCGTCATGCTCATTAGGGAGCCTGAGAATTGCCTGCGGATTGTGTTTGTTTATGATGCCAAAGTGAGTTGTTCATTAGCATTTGAGAGAAACACTTGGATACCAAAGCATGTTAAAGCAATCTGGATAGTGTTCTTTTTCTGGATCTGGGGGAGGCGGAGGGGGATGAGAAGTCGCTTCCAACTACTTGGATTAGCAACATTGCTATTTCTCCAGTTCAGACCTGAGCCTTGGAGAATTCAGTTGAGCAGCATGGAATGGTGGGCGTGGTCACATGCTCGAGGTCCCGAAGCTAGACTCATCTTCCTAAAACAGTGCTTTCCTCGGGGCTTCTCTGCTGCCTACCTTCCAAGGAGTCCTGCCCGCCTTCCACAGCCGGCCGCGATCTGCTCCCGTCCTCCTGCAGATAACCTTGTTTCCTACCACTCCCCCACACTGACCTTCCCCACACGACCACTCTGTGTCACAGGGCCACCCAACAGCTGCATCCTGGACAGCAGCGTGCCTTTGACAGAGGATGTGGGACACAGATGTTCTCCCCACTTCTTTTCCCCTTCTCCAAGTCCTTCCCGACCTATCCTTCAAGCGCCCACTTCGTTCCCTCAGTTCCAGGTCATAGTGATCTTTCTCTCTTCTGAATACTTGTTGTCAAGGTAATACATCTTGTCCTTTCCCAGTTATTGAACCAGCTAGAGCTGGAAGGGACCTTCAAAATTAATTATTATAGAATTACTCTGAGTTTGG
This sequence comes from Sminthopsis crassicaudata, assembly GCF_048593235.1. Classification (NCBI taxonomy): domain Eukaryota; kingdom Metazoa; phylum Chordata; class Mammalia; order Dasyuromorphia; family Dasyuridae; genus Sminthopsis; species Sminthopsis crassicaudata. The sequence goes on along the minus strand of NC_133617.1, from coordinate 487,292,749 downwards.
TTAATCTTTTCTGCCCAACTGGACTACGAAGGAATATACACATGCGTACATATATTTTATACCTGGGAAAATATATTCTATTCCCAGGACACTAGCCACCCTGAAATCCTTGGTTGCTTTTAATAACAGTGATGATAATAGTAATGATAAACAATAATTGACAACAATAAACTACAGTTTACATTAGTAATAAACAATCTGGCTTGACAGATTGTTGTATAGAGAACTAGTCTTGTAGGAACCAGGAAGAGCAGGGTTCAAACCACTTCTGACACATAACTGTTGGCAGGTCACTCAATTCTCAATGCCCCAGGGAACTCTTTAAGTCACTAAATTACATAACCTGCGCTGATCTGCTTTGGCAGAGGTAGTTTCCACAACAGGTATGTTGCTATTGTTGTTGTTATTCAGTTGTTTGTATCCGGTCCAACTTTTTCTGACCCTATTTGGGGTTTTCTTGGCAGAGATACTGAAGTGGTTTGCCATTTCCTTCTCCAGCTCATTTTACAGATGAGGAAACTGAGGCAAACTGGGTTAAGGGACCAGAGTCACACAGCTAGTAAGTATCTGAGGTCATATTTGAACTCAGGAAGATGAGTTTTTCCTGACTCCATCTGACATGGTGCCACCTAGCTGTCCTCAACAGCTATTCTGTATGCCAGTGAAGTCACAGATACAGAGCAAAAACCCTGTCCCCAAACGATAACAAGAGTAGCTTACTCTTTGAGGTAATAATTTAGTTTCATTACATTATGAAAAGAACACTAGACTTTGAGTCCAGGAAACTCAGGCCTAGTTGTGGCTGTGCCATCTCGTTGGTTGCGGGACCTCAGGTGACTTCCTCAATCTCTTCAAATTTTAGATTCTTCATCTATTAAAATGAGGATGATAATCCAGGGAGAGTACTTTGTAAGCCTTAGAGCTCTATAGAAATGTGAATTATTAGCATTGTCTTGTTCTGAGGGTAATTTCCCCCTTGAGATATGTCTTTCTCTGTTAACTGGCTTTTCTTAGCTTAATGAAGATAGTCATTAATTAAGGACTTAAGTATGTCTTGGACGCTAGCTCCAGGTTTGAGTTCATTACTGGAGGTTTGAGCTCATTATCAGGCCTGGGGTGAATAATTTAGAGTCTGTTAAAGTTGCTGAATTAGGTCCCACAACTGGTTTTACTCCCTGGGAGGATAAGCTGTCAAACAGGCCCTAGTGACCCTAGACTGAGTCTGATAAGAAGCCCAGAAAACCAGGAGTCCTATCAGCTGTAGAAGGCAAGGATAGAGAAGGGGATCCTGTGGACTAGGTAAACCATGACTGGAGTTGGGGAGAAGCATAAGGTTTCAGAATTAACTTTAGGTGGCCATTTGATGGCTAATCTCACATCTTATGCAAGAGTCCCCTCTTCAACATGCCTGATAATTGGTTATCCGGTCTCCATTTTTAATGCTTCCACTAACAGGGAGCTCACCACCTTATTATTTTTCCAGCTTCAATTCCTAGAAATGCTTTCCTTTTGTTTAGCCCATGGTAATCAGCATCCTTGCAGCTTCTAGCCATTTGTTCTGGTATAATCTCTGGGAAGATCAGTGAACAAACCTGTCCTCTGCTAAACATGCTGGTCTTCCAAAGATTTGGAGGAAGCTCTTTGTCTCACTTCCTCCTCCTCTTCTTCTTCCTCCTCCTCCTTGTTTTCTTCCTTCTCCATAATTGTGGCACAAGAATGGAACATCAGGCCTAAAGTCAGGAAGTGTCACTTTTCTGAATTCAAATCTGACCTTAGATAATTACTAGATACATGACTCTAAACAATCTACTTAGCCCTGTTTTCCTCAGTTTCCTCTTCTGTAAAGTGAGCTGGAGAAGGAAATGGAAAACCACTCTAGTATCTCTGTCAAGAAAATGCCAAATGGAGTCACAAAGAATTGGACATGACAGAAAATTACTGAGCACACACAAAAGTTTCATGCGTTCTAGGAGTCAAACAATGTGGTATCATGATGCCAGTTGAAAGAGCTCCCTATAGGACAAGAAGACCGGGGTCCTAATTAATCACATCACTAATTCAGGGTATGATGATGAACAAGTCAATTATTTTCTCTGGACTAGAGTTATCCCATCCATAAAACATAAATCTGAAAGCTACAGAGAGGCAGATTAAAAAAAAAATCACATATAAGAAAAGAGACTTCCTAAAGTTAGAGCTCTCCAAAAGTGGTATGAACTTCCTAGAGAGGGAGTTTGCTTCCCATCATTAGAGAACTTCAAGCAAAGACTGGCTCCTTGATGGTGGAGGAATGGTCACAAACTTATTGTGTTCATTTGTTTTTCAGTTATGTCGGATTCTTGATGATCCCATTTGAGGTTTTCTTAACTGGAATGGTTTGCCATTTCCTTCTCCAGCTCATTTTACATAAAAGGAAACTAAGGCAAACAGGGTGAAATGACTTGTTCAGGATCACACCCTTGTAAATTTTTGAGGCTGGATTTGAGCTCAAGAAAGCCCAATGCTTTGTCCATTATGTTCCCTAGATACTCTTACAGGCTCATAGAATTATAAATCTTGAGCTAGAAGGAGGACATTAATCCAACGTCTCCATTTCATAGAAGAGGAAAGTGAGGGCCAGGAAAATTAAATGACTTGACCAAAAGCACAAAGTAGTTTCTAAATTTAGTGATTCAACCAGAAAGTTTTAATAACCAGCGAATCCCTCTCTGTTCCCATACAATGATTCTCACATTATGCATAAGGGTGACTCCAAGTCACTGTACTGTTTTGAAGTATTTTCTGTGTCCTTGAAAAACAATTCAATTATCTTCAATAGAGTTTTAAGTGTCTCACATTTAGTCTTCAAGTTTTTGGAAAATTGATCATCTGTCTTTCAATGCAGATAGATGGCAAAAGTGATAGCTCCTTCAGCTCTCTCTTCCTCTTAGTCTTGGGGCATCCTAGTTTCCTGAAAATAGGACCCATCTTTTGGGAATGGAGGTCCAGCTGCCTTTCCAGAGTTTGGTGGCCTTCTATCACCTCTCAGCCAACATAGGAATCAGGCCACATGGATAACTCTCTCTCTCAGTCTGAGCTGTTTCCTTTTCTGTTATGGAAAAATAAATACTACCTGCTTATTGTGAAGGATCAATGATACATATCATAAATTTAGAGCTCATAGGCTATCTAATCTAGCCACCTTATTATGCAAATGAAGAAATCAAAGCCCATTGAAGTTTCATTACTTATTCTGTCTTTCTTTCTTGAAAATGTTGTGATTTATCCAAATTAACATGTTTTGTGATAGAGAAAGGGGAAGAGAAAGCAATTTTAAAAAGCACTTATGTAGCACCTGCTGCATGCCCTGAACTAAATGCTTTATAAATATTCTGTCATTTAATCCTCACAACTCTTCATAATAGGTGCTGTTATTATCATCATTTTATAGTTAAGTTAATTGAGGATAAAGGTTAAATGACTATTTACTTTAGCTAGAAAGCATTTGAGTCTGAATTTGAACTCAGGAAGGTGAATCTTCCTGATTCAAAACTCAGGGCTCTATCTACTGAATCACCCAGCTGACAGGGCTGGGGTTTGAACCGGGTCTTGATCCCAAACCTATCACTTTCTGCAGCACATCATATATTCTCATTTTTTTGGTAGAAGGAACAAACTGAGCCGGAATCCAGCCAAGTTTCCTGCCCACTCTTCCTAGAGGGTCTCTCCCCAGCCCCTGTCTATCCCTCTCTTTCCAACCAAGTCACGTGGTAGTCTCCAGACCATGTTCTTTCCCAGCCTGGTTGCCTCAACAAGCCAGGCAAGACACCTTGGTAGCTTTTGATTGTCCCAAAATAAACACAGGCCTAGCTGGCGTGGGAAGGATTTCTATGGAGAGCTTCGAGTGTTGGCGGGGGAGGGGTTGCAACGAGTGCACAAATAGCAGCCGCCCTCCTCTCTCCTCGCCCTTCAACTTGGTAGCCAGTTTGACTTTATTTTAAAACACTGGCTTCAGGCAGCCTCGTATCCTGGGAGGGAAGAGTAGGCAGCCAGGCTTGAGTTTCCTGGAGTGCTCAGTTTGTGGGACAAGGCCCTTCTCGGGCGCCATCTATTCCTTGGCCTCTGCCTAGAATTTGGAGATATAAAATGAATGAATGAATTTTCATTCATTCATTCATTCATTTATTTATTCATTCATAGCATCTGATTGTTGGAAGAGATTTCAGAGGTCTCCTTGTCTAACATTTTACCTAAGGCAGGATCTGACTTCTAGTCCTGGCTTGACTCAAAGTTTGCTCTATGACCTAGGGCAAAGGCCCTCCTTCCCTTTTTTCATCCTTTATTTTTCTGTCTATAAAGGAAGGAAAAATCTCAGGTTGGATGATCCTGTTTTTCTTAATTTTTAAATTTCTACTATTTATTATTTATTTTTAAACATTCTTTAAAATTTTTTTTGAGTTCCAAATTCTTTGCTTCCCTTCATCCCTCCAACCCCTCCCTCACATGCTGAAAAGGCAAGTGGATGATGTTTTTAAAGTTTCCTTTCATCTCTGACATTTTCTATTCTTTGTTCCAATCCCCTTCCAGCTCTCATGTTCTGTAAGTCCATGGATTTCCTCCAAAGTTTCTTTGATGGGAAGCAGTATGGCGGCTGGAGCCAGAGAATGTTGGCTGAGATCCCACCTCGGTTATTTCCTAGCTGTGTGACTTTGTGCAAGTCATTAAATGTCCTTGAACCTCATTGTCCTCATGTATAAAATGAATGGGTTGGGCTGAATGAACTAAGAGGTAACCTTGTAGCCCTAAAATCTAGGCTCTTAGAGAAGGTTTCTGAGCCTAGAAACTTGTTTAAGAGATTCTGCCTCCTCTAGGCTCACCTCCAGGGAACTTGAGTTTTTATTTTATTGTTTTTATTCCTTTTTTTAAACTTTTATAAGGCAATTGGGCTTAAGTGACTTGCCCAGAGTCACATAGCTAGGAAGTGTTAAGTGTCTGAGGTCAGATTTGAACTTGCAGATCCTACTGACTCAGGGTCAGTGTTCTATCCACTGTGCCATCTAACTGCCCCAAAGTACAGTTAATTTTCAAGGGCTACACACAGGTCCTACTTCCTGGTCTGCCTTCCTTCTTTACATAGATACCTCTCTCTCCTACAATGCTTGTTCCAGGGTTTGAAGAATTCCCTGTCACTCTTAGAAGGGATTTGGTAATCTCCAGAGTCATGGGATATCAAGAATGGCAGAGAATTTGGAATTATTTAGCATAACTCTCCCCCCAATTTTTTTTTTTCCAGAAAAGAAACAGACCCAGAGAAAAAATGTTGCACAGTTTGGGCTTAGAATCTAGGCATTCTGATTTCTGGTATACCACTATTCTATGATACCAACTCTCATTAGAACACAAGCTTCATGAGGACAGGGACTGTATAAATTTTGTCTTTGTAATCCCAACACTAGAACAATATTAGGTACTTAGTAGGTGCTCATATGTTTCCTGATTGATGTTAGTCTATGTCTGAGAGATCTGCATCTTTAAAGTTGGAAAAGAGCTTGAAAGGGATGGAGCCCACACCAGGATATTTCAATTGTAGTAACAAGCCTATAGGAGTGGTGTGTTTGAGTTAGGTGGAGAAGGACAGGCAACCACCTACTTTTCACTTAGTGTTCTCTTCTTTCATCCCCACTTTTGGATGAAACTTTATGCAAAGCAGGCTACATATGGAGTCTAATTCAGGCTATTGTGAGAGCCAAGGTCCTCCCCCAACTTGGTAGAGTGTGCACTGGTATTTGGTGGCTGGGCCGGAGAGGGAAGGAGGCCGAAGTATGCAGGGTCTCCACATGTTTCAAAAGGCCCAGGAGTCGGCCTGGGTTATCTATGCTCTTTGCCATTTAGTGGCTCTGTGGATAGAGTGCTGGGCCTGGAGTCAGGAAGAGGAGTTCAAGTCTTAGATACTTCATAGCTCTGTGATCCCAGGCAAGTCACATAAAAGCTCTGCCTGGTTCAGATGTCTTATCTATTTGCCTGGATTGTTTTAAATATCGAATGAGATTATATTTGTAAAGCGCTCAGCACAGTGCTTGTACCATAATAGGTACTTAATAAATCAATCCCTCCCTCTCTTCCCTCCCTCCCTAGTTCGTTCTTTCTTTCTTTCTTTCTTTCTTTCTTTCTTTCTTTCTTTCTTTCTTTCTTTCTTTCTTTCTTTCTTTCTTCCTTCCTTCCTTCCTTCCTTCCTTCCTTCCTTCCTTCCTTCCTTCCTTCCTTCCTTCCTTCCTTCCTTCCTTCCTTCTTTCCCTTCCTTCCCTTCCTTCCTTTCCTTCTTTCCTTTCTTCCCTTCTTTCCTTTCTTCCCTTTTTCTATCCATCCAAAAGTCATTTACCTCTCTGAGTCTCAGTTTCCTTATCTGTAAAATGAGGGTATTGGTCTTAGAAGTCCCTTTTAGCTCTAGTTAGTCAGCAAATAATGTTAGCTACCATTGTTAAACACTGGCAGAGTGGATAAAATACTGGGCCTCATCTTCCTGAGTTCAAATCTGGCTGCAGACAAATCACTTAACCCTGTTTGCCTCATTTTCCTCATCTGTAAAATGAGCCGGAGAAGAAAAAGTCAAACTCCTCTAGTATCTTTGCCAAGAAAACCCTAAATGAAATCATGAAGAGTTGGATTCCTCTAGAAATGATTGAATAATGAGGTGTTTGGCATTATACTAATCACTGGGGAGAAAAAAGATGGAAAAAAGACAGTTCTTATTCTTGAGGCTCTCACAATTTAGTGGGAGAGACAATATGCAAATAAGAATGTACAAAAGGGCCATGGACTTTAAAAATTGAAGGCACTAGAATTAAGAGGGCTTTCTGTAGAAGATAGGACTTGAAGGAATCCAGGAAAGCCATGAAGCAGAGCTAAGAAGGAAAAGCATCCCAAGAGCTCAGTAAGCCATGGAATCCATCAGCAAACTAGGACTGATAGTAAGAGTTATGGAAGGTTAGGTGGAAGTGATAAGGGGAGACTCCTTAGAGACAATGGTTCTTGATCTGGGGGCCCTAAAGGATAAATCAGAAAGCATCATAAAATGGTCAGGGATGGTAGAAAATTGATATAGGCACCAAATGATGACACTGAGCAATTGGCACCTAATGTTGGGGCTTGGTAGAAATTCACATATGAATTCTCTTTGCCAAAAGATACATTTATTTATGAGAAGAGGTTATAGATAAAATGAAGAGACAAAATAGGTACAGGAGTGGCAAATATGAAATAGAATTGGGAGAGCATAAAGTTATCAAGATAAGGGATTTTAACAATGAATGATGAAATAGCAATTTTCCTAGTGGAACTCACAATTAACTAAAAGAAAGGGAATGTGCCATGAGGTGGGAATACACAATTGACTGGCAGGCTAAATCCATAGAGAAGTTAACTACAACAAGAAGAAAGACACTATGAGGGATAGAGGAGGGATGGGGTGAGGAGAAAGGCACCATGAAGCAGAAAGCTGGGGTGGGGTAACCCATTCAGCAAAGAAGGCATGAGTTATGGAAAGATTTGCAGGGGAAATTTAACCTCAGGGGTTTGAAATCGTAACTTGACTTTCCATTGGATACAGTAAGGTAGGGTTACCCAGGACATCCATAGTGGGTGGGACTGTAAGGTAGAACTGATCCCCATCTATGCCCTTCCCTACTTGCTTCAGGGACTAATCTTATCAATACTTCAGAATATCCTTGCCAACCCCACCTTCTTATCCAAGATCTCATTAAAAAACATTAACTTTGGAATTAAAAGTCGTACCCATGTTCAATTCTATATTGTACCTAGGGAGGGCCATAGTGGTCAGAGCAGAAGGATAAGCAGAATTTGGAGCGCTAGAGAGGAGGAGGAGGGGCAAAACCAAGGTAGGAAACTAAGAACAAAGGCCATACTGCCTTTCTGCAAAGACAGAAATGAGTATGGTTTGTGGTGAAAGGAGGGAAGAGGATGGCCTGGCTAGAGTGGAGGGTTTACCACTTCTAAAAACATCTCAGAGCCCACATCCTGCAGACCAGGTGGGTCAGGAATGGAATCTTGGGCTGTGAAGGACGGCCCATTTTAAAATAGTCCCATCTTGAGAAAGGTAGCTAGCTCCCCTGATTAACATGGAGCTCTAGTTTATCTGCAGAACATCTTTTTTTGCTTGCTTCTCCCTTAATTAGTATTAATATTAATTAGCATTAATTAATTGTCTCTTCATTCTACAGGGAACAGTTCTCTCACAGTGGGAGCAGCTCCCATTTCCTCTGGGCTGAGGGCTGCCTCCTCAGGTTGAGAATTAAGGCAGTAGCAAATGGCTAAGGCAGGCCCTTGCCCATAACTTAGGAGAAAAAAAATCAATAGAAATATGGTTTTGGATGTATTTTTAACTAGCTTGGACATGGGCTGCTTTCATGTTAAGCGAATCTTGCTAGAGGTCTATGGGAGCTAAAGGAAGATTAAAAGGTTGTTCTTGTGGAAAAGGAAAAACCTCCCAATCCCACATGGAATGGCTATAAATTATTTCTCCCCCCTCATCCACTCCCCCAACTAAACCTTGTAGATGATACAAAGCTGGGATGTTGAACATGGTGGGTAGTAAAATCAGGAACCAGAAATAATTTAATTAAAATGAAATGTAAAAGGGAAATCATTAGATTGTAAGCTCCTTGAGGGCAAGAACTATATTTCTTTTTCTTTCTTGTTCTTCTTGTTCTTGTTCTTCTCTTTCTCCTTCTCTTCTCTTTTCCCTCTCCTTCCCTCTACTTCCTCTTCCTCCTCCCTCCTCTTTCTTCTTTCCCATTGCCTAGAACAAGGCCTGGTATATAATAGGTTCTTCCTAAATTTTGTTGGTCAATTATATTTGTTTGAAGTCCTCTGCTTGGGTTTTGAAAAATCACATTCATAAGGGCATATCAGGGCTGTATAGTATGAAAAAGATCTATTTTTAGTGGACTGCAAATTCCCTAAAGAGGCGGCTAACTGGTTTAGTAGATAGAATGCTGGGCCTGGACTAAGAAAGACTCATATTCTTGAGTTCAAATCTGACCTCAAACACTTACTAATCAATAGGGAACTCCCAGGAAGCTAGAAATTTTGGTAATTGGGCTGTTCCCTTCCTCCTAAGATTAATCAAGAGTGCATTTAAGCTTGAAAGTATGGAAAAACATAAGGTCCTGGCACAATTACTGGGGCATTGTGAATTTTACATAAGATCGAGTCCCTAGAAACTAACAACTTGCTTCAGATAGTTAGATCATAAAAAAACAAATCAGGGTTGGTCAGAGAACAATGCATTTCATAACATATGGTTTTAAGATATATAAGCAACATGATTTCTCTCAATAAACAGCTCTGATGAATTATCAGCAACTCCATTTCCTTATTTTCAACTACCACTAGCCTATTCGTGTTGTGCTGGTCACAACATTAATCCTGGTTATCTCAGTTTCCTCAACTGTAAAATGAGCCAGAGAAGAAAATGTCAAAACACTCCAGTATCTTTGCCAAGAAAACCCCAGATGGGGTCATGAAAAGTGAAAAAAGATTGAAACTACTGAACAACAAAAAAGCTCCTTAAAAGGTTATGATGCAACATGACAGCCAAAAAAAGGCCAGGGGAAAATTAAATTAAATAAAGAGAATAAATTAAATAAAAATCAGAGAGGGAAAAGCTCCAATACAGGAAGCAAAGAATCAATAGTACAAAAGATAGTTAAACTAAAATCCACCCTGTTGAGAATATACATGGGGTATTGCATTGAGTCTTGAGCAACACATTTGAGGAAGGCTTTCTTATCTATAAGCTGTAAGTGAATTCTAGGGAAGGTGAACTAAGATGGTAGCATTGGTGGTGTCATCTGAGACCATGTTTTAGGAGGAACTGAGAGTGTTTAGTCTAGAGAAAGAAAGGTAGGACAAGAAAGTGGCCTTCAAGTACCTGAGTTACTTTCATGTAGAACTGGGAGGGGAGTGAATAAGCACTTATATAGTACCTGTTCCATGACAGACACTCTATGAAGTGCTTTATATATATTATCTCATTTGATCTTCAAAATTGGGATCCCTATTTTTACAGCTGAGGAAACTGAAGCAAACAGAGGTTAAATGACTTAATCATATTTGCACAGAGAATAAGTGTCAGAAGTTGGATTTAAACTCAGAGCTTCCTGATTTTAGGCTCATTATTCCATGCATTGTGCCACCTAGCTGTCTCTGACAAGGAATTAGACTTTCTCTGCTTCCTGCCAGAGAGCAGAACTCAGAAAAATGAGCAGGATGTTTGCAGAGATGCAGATTTTGCCTGAATATTAGGAAAAATTTTGTGACAATTGGTAGTTTCCTACCAAATTTTTTCTAAAACACTGATAGGGTTTTGATACATAAATTAGGAAAGGTCAAAGCAGCAAAAGAAAACTATATACCAACATCCCTATGGAACATTGATGCAAAATATAAAAAAAAATGTTGGCAAAGAGGCTAAAAACAATGTATCACGAAGGACCAATTTGAATTTATCTTAGGAATGCAGGGTAGGTTTTATATGAGGAAAACTACAAAAGTAAGCTGGATTAATAATAATAATAATAAAAAATAGAAAAGAATGTATATTTCATAATATAATTAATAATTATTATATAATTGTTATTATATAATATATAATAATATAATTATTATATAATGATTTATAATAAAATAAACAAAAACCATGTTAGATCAATTGATGCATAAAAAGCTTCTGACAAAATACAATATCCATCTCTAGTAAAAATGCTATTAAACATAGAAACAAATGGACCTTTTCTAAAAAATAACAAATAGTACATATATCTACACCAAAAGCTATTGTTATATATAATATAAATAAATTAGAATCCTTTCCAATAAAATCAAGGGTGAAACATGGACATCCATTGTCACTACTGCTATTTGACACAGTTTTTTAAAAAGACATGGAAAAATTAAGAGAATAAGCATAAGTAGAGACATTTATCAATTTTTGCAGACGATATGAAGATGTACATATTTAATGAATCCCATATAGTTAATTAAAATTAATTCAAACAATTTTAGCAAACTTATAGGGTATAAATCCACGCAAATTATCAGGATTTTTATATAATATCAATAAAATCAAGCAGGAAGAAATAGAGAAATTCCATTTAAAATAACTATTAAACTCTTGGGAAATCTATCTACAAGATATGCATAAGAACTATATAAGAAAATAAATACAAGTATCAACTATTGTTTATAGAAAAAGACAGACTTTAAAAATTTTAAAAATATTGTAATAAATGTAAACATGATATAATAGAAATATGATAAAATTGTAATAGAAGATGAATTAGTTTACTTATTTAATGCTATATCAAACAACCAAAAGTTGCTTTATAGAACTAGAAAAATGATAAAATTCATATGGAAGTCAAAAAGATCAATTATCTCAAGAGGAATAATGAAAAAATTAAAAATGAAGGGAACTTAGTAGTGACAGATCTCAAACTATACTGTACTATATTATACTATACTATGCTATTTTATACTATAAAAAGCAGTATACTCTATATAATATATTATACTACAAAACAATAATTCTCAAAGCAGTTAGGTACTGATTGAAAAAATAGAGATTGATCATTGAAAAAAGATTGGGCATGCAATATACTAAAGGCAAAGGTGTGTACCAGTCTGGTATTTAACAAACCCAAAGACCCAGCTACTAGGATAAGGATTCACTATTTGATAAAAACTGCTGAGAAAAGTGAATGACAATATGAAAAAAATAGATTTAGACCAAAACCTCACACTTTATACCAATATAAACTTCAAATGGATATGGGACCTAGATATGAGGTCATAGCATAAAAAAATTAGAGAAACATGAAAATATTGCCTACCAGATACATGCATAGAAGAAAAATTCATGTCCAACCAAAGAATAGAGAGAAACTTAACAGATAAAATGAATAATTTTGATTTCATAAAATGAAAATGTTTTTTACATAAACAAATCAACTAAAAAAGCAACCATTAATTGGGAAAAATCTTTGCAGCAAGTTTCTTTGATAAAGATCTCATTTCTAAGGTACACAAGTAACAGATTTAAATGTTTAAGAATAAGAACCATTTCCCAATTGACTAATGGTCTAAGGATAAGAATAGGTATCTCTCAAGGGAAGAAACCAAAGCTATTTGTAGTCATATTAGAAAAAAGATTCCAAATCACTAATAATTAGAGAAATGCAAATGAAAACAATTTTGAGATTCTACCTTACACCTATCAGATTGGCAGAGAGGACAAGAAAGGAAAATGACAGATGTCAGAGGGATTGAGATAGACTTGTGAATAGATATGAACATTCTGGAAAACAATTTCAAATTATAAACAAAAAGTTACTGAATAGTGATCCAATTGTGGATCTATAGTAGGCCTATACCCAAGAGCTCAAAAAAGAGGAAAGAGTCCTACATGTAAAAAAAAATAAAATTAGCGGTTTTTATGGTGACTAAAAGCTAGAAATTAGTGGGATTTTTAAATATCAGGATATTTATAGTACCACTTTTTATAGTAAGAAAATGCTAGAAAACAAAATAAATTACTCATAGTCTGAGGAATAGTTAGACAACTTGTGATAGATGAAAGAAATAGAATATTACTATACTATAAGAAACAATGATTATGAATAATTAAATAGACAAAAGCAACCTTTCTGTGGTAGGGTGATGCACATGACTGCAATGGAACAGGAAACAACAATTAAAAATAAATATTCTAATTCCTATAACTATGCTTGGTAACATAGATAGGAGAAGGTACTTCTTTGCTTTTAGGAGATCATTGACATGATGCAGAAATACAGGAGAGGGATATATTAGGAAATGGAGGGGTTATAAAAACAAAAAATCCCAGTAAGAACATTTAAAAATTATGACATAGAGCCACATTAATAAGTCAAGCATTTGAAGGAGTCAGAATTAGGCTAACTTTCTCAATTTATTAAGGAAAATGAGCTCTAAAGAAATGGTCACTTTTTCAAATTCACACTAATTAGTGACAGAAACAGGATTAGAACCCAAGTTTCCCAACTTCTGATCCAGAGGTCTTTACACAGCAGTTGTGTACCTAATCACACAATTAATGAGATGTTGATTAATTTAGAAATGTCTGAAAAATTGTGACGTGTGAATACTATTTATATAATATAAATTTGCACTGAAAGAAATGAGGAAATATCATAGATGATTTTAACAAGATATAGAGACTTGTCTGAACAGATTTAGAACAATCTATACTATAACGTTAATATTATAAAAATGAACATGAAGACTTTTATTAACTGATGAAGAATGAAATGTACCAAATTAGGAAGGGAATAAGCATTCACTGGACAAAGCTAAGTGTTTTACAAATATTATCACATTTAATTCTCATAACAGCCTTGTGAGGTAATTGCTGTTATCCCCATTTAATAATTTAGGAAATTGAGATATAGAGAGATTAATTACCCAGGATCTCACAGGAATTGTCTAATTTTAAGTCAGGTTTTCCTGTCTCAGGCAAGTGCTCTGTCCATGGTACCACCAGTTGCCAAATTATACAATATAACCTATAAAAATGCAACCTGTCAAGTTATATAGCAACATTGTAAGGATAAGCAATTGTAAGAACTATGATCAGAGAAATGACTATATCTATGATTCCAAGGACCAATGATGAAGTACTTAACAGTTATGATGGATTTAGGGTACAGATTGAGACACATACTTTTGTGTACAGTCAACAAAAGAATTTGTTTTGCTTAATTATGAATATTTAATGCAAGGAATTTGTTTTTATTTTCTCTTTCTTTTTTTTTTAAATGAAGTATGGAGTGGGAGGGAGAGAAAATAATTTCTTGTCAATTAAAAAATCACTAAAATAGAGAGTTGAGGGGAAGGACTACAGGTATGGAATTTTGCATGCACTTTCGGATATAGACAATGTATTGTTAATCTTGTTTAATTGTTTTACTTTATTACAAGAGAACTCTATCAGAGTGGGGGGTAATCTGGAAATGTTTTTAATGCTGAAAAAAATATCAATGAAGCTCAAATGAGTACCTTACAGAAGTGAAATGGACTATTTTACAAGATAGCAATGCCTTACTTCATTCTGTATCAGAGTCTCTCCCCTTCTGCTTGTGACTGCTTGTCTTGGATGTTTAAAATGGAATTTCTTGTACATGTGTGAGTTGGACTAAATGGCCTCTGAAATTCTGGGTGCGACAGTAATTGCTTATCAGAGACTACAGGAGGAAGTCCTATAATACTCATAGTTTGAGTCATAGAGAAGAGCCTGGCAGCTCTTCTCTACCCGGAAAACAGGAGTCTTTTTCTTGGCACTCTACTTCTGAAAAGGTGCCAATTTTTGATTTAATTGCTATCTTAAGGTAAGTTGAATTGAACTTTCAAGAGCAAATAATTTATCTAACGCAAGTGATAGGTTTATATTAACACAGTTCACTTTTTGTTTTTCAGTGGAGTGGGGCAGGGTAGGAAGGAAAGAAAATTGATTTTAAAATATTAATATAAATGTTTTGATCAACAAAAATCTGCTTTCCCCCCTTCTATTCCCCTCTTTTTGAGAAAGAAACAAAATTCATGTGTGTGTGTATGTCTATGTGCATGTGTTTGGGGAGAAAGAGACAGAGAGAGACAGAGACAGAGAGAGAGAGAGACAGAAAGGGGAAAGTAAAGAAAGGATAGAGTGAGGGAGGAAGAGATGCTCCAGGCTTTGTGCTAAGATTCAAGAATATAAAAATAAGCAACAAGAAAAATTTAAAAAGTAGATGTAAGGTTATATGAGAAGGGAAGACATCATCAGCTAGGGTGTAGTGGGACAAGTAAGGACTTCTTGTGTAAGGTGGAATTTGAACTGAATTTTTCAGGAAGCCAAGCTAGCTAAGAGGTGAATATGAGGGAGCTGAGCATTTCAGGCACAGTGGTTATTGATGCCAGTGCAAATGTACTAATATAGAAGATGGCAGATGAAGTATTGTACTTGAATGAAAACAAGTAAGTTTTTTGTACCTGGATATAAAGTATGAAGGGCAGTAAAAGATAAGAAGATTGGTAAGGTAGGAAGAGGCCAAATTATAAAGAGCTTTAAATGCCAGGCAGAGATAGAAAGATGGATAAATAGTTGACCAATAGACAGATTAGATAAACTCTAGAGAGATAAGATAGATGCTGGTAAGACAGATAGATCAGATGTCAGACAGATAAGACAGTCAGTATAGATTGACATATGAGAGACAGATAAGATTAAACAGATAGATAAATACTACACAGACAAATGAGATACCTAGATAAGCAGTATGGATAGATGACAGATAGATCAGATTGACAGATGCTAAACAGACAGATAAGAGAGATAGATGCTAAGCAGATAAGATAGACATAAACTAGATTAGAGGATAATTATATAGGTAGGTAGATAGATGGACATACAGTATTTGTCAGATATTGGGCTAAGATCTGAGAACACAAATATAAGAAACAAGAAAGATGTTTCTTGCCCCCAAGTAGCATATATTTTATTTAAAATTTTTTTAATAATATATTTTTATTTTCAAAATACATGCAAAGATAGTTTTCAAAATTCATTCTTGCAAAATCCTGTATTCCAAATTTTTCTCTCTCCCTTCCCCCCAGCTCTCTCCCCATGACAGCAAGCAATTCAATATAGGCCAAACATGTGCAAATGTATTTCAAGATTTATTATGCTGCACAAGAAAAATCAGCCCAAAAAAGGAAAAAAATGAGAAAAAAACAAACAACAACAAAAGATGAAATCACTATATTGTAATCCACATTCAGTCCCTATATTCCTCCCTGTGGATGCAGATGGTTTTCTCCATAACAAATCTATTGGAATTGACCTGAATCAATTTATTGTTGGAAAAAAGCCAAGTCCATTACAGTTGATCACCACATAATCTTCTTGTTGTTTTGTACAATGTTCTCTTGTTTCTGCTCACTTCACTTGGCATCAGTTCATGTAGATCTCTCCAGGCCTCTCTGAAATCATTCTGCTGATCATTTCTCATAGAAGAATAATATTCTATTACATCCATAAACCATAACTTATTCAGCCATTCCCCAACTGATGGGGAAACTGAGCTTCCTATTCCTTGCCACTACAAAAAAGGTGGAGCATACATTTTAACGGATGAAGATAACATCATAAGAGGGAGTTAAAAAGTGGAGAAGACAGGAAGAACAGATGGATATGTGGAAAAGTCCTGAGATTCAGTAGCAGAGTGAAAAGCCTAACTGGTTTATATTTGAACCTAAAGGTAATTGGGAGCCATTGGAGCAGTAGGGTGCTTACCCTTTAGAAAAATCACTTTGATGGCTGAGTGAAATTTTGAGACAAAAAATCCTGTGAAACATTGGGGACTGAATTTAGACCCTCTTTCCCAATGTCAGATCTAGAAACTGTCATCTGGAAAATTTACAATATTCATAGGATGATAGAAATAGAGTTGAGATCTTTCTGACTCTAAGTCTGGGACTCTCTTCACTAAGACACCTTGTTGTTTCACAGAATTTCAGAATTCCAAAGTTGAGAAGATTCCAGGTGTCATCTAGTTCAATTCAGAGTTGAACAAGAATCCTTCCCATAACAACATCATCTTCTTGGGATGCCTCCTGCCCTTCAAGGCCTACTTTTGTCACGAAGATATCTTAGATCATAGGAATCCTTTCCTTCACTGAACTCTTGCAGCATTTTCTGTATGAACCCCTAATTTGAACACCTAATTATGTAGCTCCTTATATTTTTCCTTAGTGGCTTTATTTGTTTGTTTATTTTACCCTAGTAACTTTAACTTGTGAAGGCTTGTCTTCCTAGAATAAGCCTAAGTTCCTTGAAGGCAAACATTGTTTTAGATACTACTTTAGTTTGTCAACAAAGATTTATTACTATTACTATGTGTCAGGAATTGTGCTAAGCACCGAGGATGCAAATATAAGCAAGAAAAGAAGAAAGATTGCCCCTGCCTTCAAGGAGTTTACATCCTAATAGAAGAAGACAATACATGAACGGAGAGTTAAAAGGCTGGAGTGTTTTCACACCTATCAGATGGGATATTACAGTAGAAAAGGAAAATGACAAATGGGGAGAGGGTGTGAAAAAATTGGGACATTAATGTACTGTTGGTGGAGTTGTGAACTGATCCAACCATTTTGGAGAGCAATTTAGAATTGTGAACATTATATACTGTAATGGCAATATTGTTTGATGAAGAACTGCAAATAACTTAGCTATTCTTACCATGATTGAAGACAATCTCAAAGGACTAAAGATAAAGCATACTATCCACTTTCAGAGGAAAAAAGACTGATATTGATTGAATATAGACTGAAGCTTGTTATTTTCACTTTCTTTCAATTTCTTTTGAGTCTTCTTATTCAGAATGACTAATATGGAAATGATTACATAATTGTATATATAAACATATCTGATTCCTTAGGGGGAGGGAAGAAGGGAGGAATATGGAATTCAAAACTTTAAATAAAAATGTTTTAAAATGATGATTAGGATACATTTAGGAAAATTTGTGAAGACTTATATGAACTCATAGTGAAATGAACAGAACTAAGGAACATTGTACACAGTAATAGCAATATTGTACGATAATTAACTGTGCATGATTTAGTTATTCTGATCAATACAATGATCCAATTCCCAAGGATTTATGATGAAAATGGTAGAGAGAGAGATAGTCAGAGAAAGAGACTGTCCAGAAAGAGAACTGATGGAGTCTGCATGCAGATAGGAGCATAATTTTTTCACTTTATTTTTCTTGCATTTTTTTGCAACATGGCTAATATGGAAATAGGTTTTGCATGATTTCACATATATAATTGATATTACATTTCTTGCTTTCACAATGAGTGGGTAAGGGTGGGAGGGAGAGAAAGAATTCAGAACTCAAAATTTTAAAAGAATGAATTTTAAAAATAAATTAAAAATTTAAGAAAAGAAAAACAGATGGTGGGATGAGAGGAGGTACCCATGTAGGGGCAAGGTGGTTGAGTTTAGAGAATAAGGGATGGAGAATAAGGTCCTCCTCAAAATGGACATTCAAGGAAGAATCTTCCTAAGTGTTTTGTACAGGACTTTAAACATGTAGTAATAAATGCTCACTACTTAATTAATTGTTTAGTTAATTGATACCCTGGTAATCAGATCTAAGAAAATATACGCATGGTGTGCTTCTATCTTTAAGATATTGAGGCCAGTTCCCTACAAAGCAAGAATTTAATTCATGGTATTAGTAAAACAAGCGAAAAAGGAGTGAAACAAAATATAGAGGCAATATAATGTAATTAGAAATACACCGGAATTGGAGGTAGTGTCTTCAAATCTTGGCTTAGCTACTTGCTACTTGCCTGATTCTGAATGAGCAGATTTTCCTCTTTGGGATTCTGTTTCTCCATTGGTTAAGTAAGACAATGGAGGTAGCCTAAATGACTTTTAATGTCTTTTCTAGTTCTTAAACCCATTGATTCTTAGGAATTTCAATTTATCTCAGTTCAATGGAGCTCAACTCAACTGGCAGAACCCATCTTCTACCATTATTGTTTTCTTAGCTTTTCCCTAACTAAGGGCAGTCACTTTACTTCAACCTTTGGGCAGAGGGCCATTGATTGGTAAAATCATAATATGGAAGCTCCTCCATGTCTCAGTGCAGGCTCTGATGATGAACCTATGATTGGAGGGGTGACTTTAGACAAAGGCCAGTGTATAACCTTGAGGCACTTGACCAGTTCTTTAAGGTCAAAACATTTTGAGTAATTTATCTTCAGGAACCTAACCAGTTCAATGAAACTCAACAATTCTCGAGAGCATTATTGAGGGGACTGGCTACCACTCCAATGCAGGCACTAGGAAAATTCAGCCAAGAGCTTTCTTGGTTAGCACTAAGCTTTTTTTGTCTAAAGTAATATATAAGTCCTTTAAGGCAGAATCTCTTTGGAATCTTACCCATAGAGGGGACACTCTGCCTGGGATTTTCCCAATCAGGATCCTGAATGCTGTGACCTGGGATTCTCTAATTATTTGATTCAGTTGTTGGTGCTTCTTCAAATTGATGATGTTTTCTTTCAATATTATTACTTCCATTTCTATCTTTGCTATCATGCTTATCTTTGTAATATTATTATTGTGTTGTTGTAATTGTACTGTTCCACTTTTATTATAATCATTAAACTATCTCATTAAGCTAAAAGTGGTGACATTGCAGAAGTGAATCCGAACTATATAATCCCTTAATCAGACAGCTATTTACCTTCTTGGATCACTTTTGAGGCTCTTGGCTAAAACTGTGCTCCAGTTAGTGATGGCTTGACCTAACTTACCATCCTCCTGGATTCTGGATCTTTTCTCTTTCCCTGATCTCTTCTACTTTTATCCTTTAATGTGTGGCTAAGGCAGCTCTAGAGTAAGTATTATAGTAAGCAGGATAATGGACTTGAGGTCAGGTTCCTCACCTAATCTTGGATATTTATTAGTTGTGTGGCTCTTAGAAAGTCTTCTATGTGTCTCAGTTTCTTCTAAAATGGGAGTCATACTAGTGCCTCTTTCACAAGGCCTTTGTGAAGTCTCAAATGAGATAATATATTTAAAGTGCTTTGCAAATCTATGGTGCTATATAGATGATGGTTGTTTTGCCTCTCTGGATTCCTGACCAGTTGTTATTTACTCATGTCTACTCAAGATCCCATTTGTCTTTTCTTGGCAAAGATACTAGAATGATTTGGCATTTCCTTCTTCAGACCATTTTACAGATGAGGAAACTGAGGCAAACAGGGTAAAATGACTTGTTCAGGGTCACACAGCTACTAAGTATTTGAGGCCAGATTTGAATTCAAACCTTTCTGACCCCAGGCCTTATTGCTCTACTTTCTGTGCCATCCAGCTGTCCTTCTTAACTGGTCTGGCATGACATGGCATATCATTGCACAGTATATCATAGTGTAGTAGAGTATAACCTAGCAGAATAGCAACATAGTATAGTACAGTATAGTATAGCATAGTGTTACATAGCAGAATATAGCAGAGCATAACATAGATTAGTATAAATATATACTATACTATGCTTACCCTCTACATTCTTCTCAGTCCTTATTTCCTTTACCTATATTCATGATTTGCTGACCTTTCTTTGCTGTCTCTTACCTGGATTCTCTAGTCCTTGCATTTATCTGGAAACTCAACTCCTTTTAGTACCAATAAATGAAGCCCATACATATGGGGACTCTCATTACATGTTACTGCCTTAGCTTTGAACAGAGGCCTTCTTCTCTCTTTACCTTTTTCTCACTGCCCACATTAATCTCCACTCTTCCATGTCTACCTTGAAAGATCCATTTGAGATCTGAGTTCCAGATGGAAGGAAGACAGGAGCCTTTCCTCTCCTTAGGAACATTTGGGCCTCTTCACCATAGCCAGCCTCTGTCTATCCTGCCCTAGGTGTCCATAGCTTAGCTCTACCGTGATCATCTCTGCTTAGTTATCTAAGTAGGGATGGCTCAGCCATCCCCACCTGCTTTCCCTGGCCAAATGTCCCCTTCACTTCAGTGAATCCAGGTCAGAATCATTTGGATGGCATTTTAAAAAGCTAATTGATTTCTTTTAGGTCAGTCAGGCATGCAAGAAACATTTAAGTGCCTAGAAGCATTTATTAAGCACCCTATTATGTGCCAAGCCCTGAGCTAAGAGCTGAGGATACAAAGAAATTCAAAAGATAGTCCCCTGACCTTGAGGCAAGACCAGACAGGTTTTCAAAACTTGGAGAGTTCCTGATTCTCCTCAGACTTTCAAGGAGGAGGAGATGACTTAACAAATCTTAAAATGCTTCCTATGTTTTAGCTATTATTTCAGAGGTAGCTAAGTGGCATGGTGAACTTGGAATCAGGAAGACCTGAATTCAAATGCAGTCCCAGATTCTTGCTAGCTTTTTGACCTTGGGTTTCCTCAACCCCAAAATGGAGAAAATAATAGCATCTACCATATAGAATTGCTGTAAAGATAAAATGAAATGATACCTGTGAAGTGCTTTG
This sequence comes from Sminthopsis crassicaudata, assembly GCF_048593235.1. NCBI lineage: Eukaryota > Metazoa > Chordata > Mammalia > Dasyuromorphia > Dasyuridae > Sminthopsis > Sminthopsis crassicaudata. The sequence goes on along the minus strand of NC_133617.1, from coordinate 487,271,647 downwards.
CAAACCTTAAAATGCTACTTATAAATGCAGCTATTATTATCATAAAGCTTCATAGAATTTAAGTGTTAGAAGGGATATTTAGAGATTCTCCAGTCTAACCCCTTTCCTTTTATAGAGTGGGTGGACATCCAGAGAGAGCTCTTAAGATTGAGAGTCAAGAGTTGGAAGGGACCTTAGAGGTCATTGAGTCTAGTCCTTTCATTTTGCAAATGAAGAAACTGAGGCACAAAGAAGTTAAGTACTTTGTCCAGCTAATTAGTGTCTGAGGTGAGATCTGAATTTAGGCCTTCCTGATTCAAAGTTCAGTGCCTTATCTACTTCAATAGGAAGTGAGGTTTCTCAAAGTCAAAGCCCAGTTCATTTGACTTCAAATCTAACAGTCTTTCTAAGATATCATGCTGCTTGCTCAAGTTATTGTTACAAATACCTGAGCCCTTCCAGGTGGGCTGTGAGATAGGTTTTCAACAAAAGGAACCTAAAATCCCCTGAAAAGAGTCTCCTGAGTCACCTCAGCTTTTAATTAATGTGTTTCAAACCTTCCCCTCCTTATTCCACCAAACCTGCTCATTAATTAGAAGCACTCATTTGGGCCAATAGGAGGGCGGTTTCTGGCCAGAAACAGCTGTTGCCTCTTTGTTCCCAGCACCACATGTCACGATTTGCTGTAAATTGATTGAACAAGACATGAAGGGGAGGAGGGAGGGAGAATTTAGTTCCTAGCCCCAGGAAATCCAATCGCAAGCCCAGCGATCAGGTTCAGTTTACATCTTCATCTGCCAAAAGAAAATCCATCTGCTCAATTAGGCTTTCCTATGGCCAGGCCCAGGTTCTATTGCCTGGGAGAAGGAAAGTCCAGCAGAAGCTGAGAACTGGCTTCCTCAGCCTCCCTTTAATGTCCCCAGATGAGGGAGGAGGTAATCCACCCTCCTTCCCCACTTGAGATCTGCCTCATCCTCAGCAAGAGGAGCATTTATATAATGTTTACTATGTGCCAGCCACTGTTCTAAGCACTTTACAAACATCTTATTTGATCCTTACAAGAATGCTGGGATGTAGATGCTATTATTATCCCTATTTTAGAGTTGAGGAAACTGAGGCAAGCAGAAATTAAATGACTTTCAGAATCACAGAACTATTAAGTAAGGCTGGATTTGAATTCAGGTCTTCTTGATTCCAGGCAAAGCAATTTATTTACTATGTATTGTCTTGTATATATATATATACACACATATATACACATACTACATATATACATACACTATATATTATCTACTGTGTACTATAGAAAATATGTATTTACATATCTAAATACATGCACTATACACACACACATATATATGTATATATATGATATATGATTCTTTATTCTCAAATGACAACATGAAAGAGTTGTATTGACTTGCAAATGAATTGCATTTCAGGAAGGGAGGGCTGTGCAGTCACCAGCCTCACTTTTCTCCTCCAGAGCCATCTGGGTCCAGTGTCCAGATACAGCTCAGGATGATTAGAGATGCCCTGAATGCATGGGAGATCTTGGCTTTTTAAGTTAAGGTCTTTAATAAGTCTCAGTTTGATGGTGGCCACTGCTTATTCAGTGATTAAGGCTAGTTAAGAAAAGAGGCAGAGAAAGGCCTAGTTAAAAAAATTCAATCTGGGAGAAGATCCTCAGAGGTTCTGGGCACCCCCCCCCCCACAAAAAAAAAGAAAACCATGATTGCTATTTACATTCACTTGGAGAGATCAAGGTTTAAAGAATCATCCCCTGGGTTCACATACATACATACATACACAATACATACATATATATATATGCAACATATACATAGATATAGTGTATGTTTATATATGTATATGCATACACACATATACATAAATAATTGAATTATCTCAGAATAAATTCGAGATGCACAAAATTAGAGAAGCTGCCCCAATTGTTCATAGGAATTATTTATGTCCGACCTGTGGCAGAGCATTCTGAGTTTATAATTTGTGTGATCAGCCACAGTCAGACACATTGTAACTTGATTCTAGCATAATGATGTCATTTTGGTCCTCTTCAAGAATGGACTATCAAAATATACACACATACACATATATATCAATAAAATGTGTGAATATATATGTATAATATATATTCATATATATTATACACATATATACATATATATATATATATATATATATATATATATATATATATATTTATTTATTTATTAGTTTGCTTGGTGTCTTCCCTATTAAAACTTGAGGTCACTGAGAGCAGGGACTGTTTTTGCTGTTCTTGGTATCCTCAGAGCCTACAGTATCTGTTACAATGGTAAACTTTTAAGACATATTTGTTGACTGACTGCTTGTTGACTGTGTATGCTCTATTGTAGCCACCACCTTCTATCTTTCCTGCCCTCTTAGAAAGCAGAAGTCAGTATTTGCTTTTTCCTACTTTTATAAAGGGACACTTAAAACTGAAGTCTTTTCTGGGGCTTTGCCCTCAACCCTTTTGGAATTGGGCTTCCTTCACAACATTGGCCCATGCCTTAGAGCTCAGGTGGGATTTAGGCATAGGTAGAATATAGGAGCCTGTGTAGTAGAATTTGAGACACCCTGAAAATTCCATCGGCCCCAAATCTTTCCCTCATTGTCTGACATGACCTTCCATAAGAGTTTCATTGCTTTGGCATAAAACATTCTGCTTCCAGAAGACATCTTTTACCCTCTGAGAAGATGTCATGGACATTGTCACTTTAGCTGGGACTGGTTGTAGGACAATTAGTAGTCCCCTTGGCTGCAGAGGATTCCATTCAAATATTTATTGAGTGCCTGCTAAGTGTCTAGTACTATTTGCTAAATTGCTGCTATACCAAAGGGACTCGGATTGCACAGTGAGATGTTAACACTACCTGGGCTTTAAACAGATTTTCTTTTTTCCTATTCCCTGCATGTGCCTTGAAGAGACTGCCATTTAAAATCCAAATTCTCAGATAGAAGGAAAGTAAAATCTGCTTTCCCCTCCTTGCACATCCCTTGCCTTCAAATACTATTTCCCCAATATCTTCTTTCTTGGGATTAAAACCTAGAGCTCTCACCTGCAACCTGGAGCCTTGATCTCTTTACCTGGCTCCATCTGTATCAGAGAGATCATGTCTCTAATTACTTACCCTTAGTCACCTGTGAGTTCAGTTGTGGGTGCCACCTTCTTTCTCTGGGTGGTGAGGTACCATGATATGAGTAAGAATGAATGACAAGGACAGCAGATGGGATCCAAGAAGGGAGAGTCCTCAAAGTTTAGGAGACACTATGAGGAAACTGGATCCTTGGGAACAGGGAAGGAAAGAAGAGGCTTTGCCTTGTCTGGGCTTGGTCCTGTCTGGGGTTTATCCCCTCTGTGGGATGGGTTCAGCAAACAGGGATAATAGATACCATCATTACCCAAGAGAAAGGATTTGTTGGATCATTTTTCAGGCTGGGAAGAGATTTGAGCTGGACATTAAACCTGATAAACAACTAATGTAGGGTAGAGTCTCAGTTGAAATCTATGTGCTCTGAGGAATACATTTTTTATGGCCTTCTATGATCAAATCACTCAGAAATCTTCAATGGCTCCCAGTTGCCCAGCATATCCAATCAAATTCTTCTTCTTCAGGGTCTCTATAATGTGATCCCAACTGACCCACAATGACCACTGAACTAATGAGATTTGAGCATATTCTTCCTTTACTGGGGCAGCAAGGAGATCTGGGTTTCATCTTACTAGCTGTGTGACTTTGTGCCATTTATTTGATCTCTCTGGGTTTCAGTAAAATGAGGATTTGGATGAGATGATCATTGAGAATTCTTCCAGCCCTGGTGCTATGATTCTTATGACCCCCGTCTTTCCATCTGTAGAGTGGGAATGACTATTTATATTGCCTAACCCAAACCCTAAATATATAACTTACTAACTGTGTGACCTTGGGCATGTGATTTAATTTCTGCCTACATCAATTTCCTTATCTGTAAAACGGATGTTAGTAGCACTTACTTCCCATGTTGGATTTAAAAGTCTTAACATACTAAAGAAATATAAACCATTACCACATATAACTTATTCCAGCCTGGTTGGCTAGTCTGGGTTTCTACAACATGTCCTACTTGACTCTGTGTTTTGGTTCCTCTATCAGGAATTCCTTGGTCCTCAGCTCTGCCTATCCAATTTCTATCCTCTTTTAAGTTTCAATTCAGTTACTTCAGGAAATATTTCCTAGTTTTCTCAGATGGAACTGAGTCCTCCATCCTCAGAACTTCCAGAGTACTTGGTTCTTAACTCATTATGGACTTTACCATGACCTGTTGGGACTTTGTCATTTTTCACCCGAGTCACTGTAATCACCTCTCAACTGGTCTAGCTGTCTCCAGCGTCTCTCAAACCTACTCTTTACACATCTAGCTGAGAAAGCCCCCTAGTGCACAGGTCTAATTGTATCATTCTATTCAAACACCTTCCTATTGTCTCTTGGGAAAAAAAAGACAAACAAAATCCTGTGCTGATATTTAAAACCTTCCATAGTTTGAATCCAAATTACTTTTTTAGCTCTAGTTTACTTTTCTTACTTATCTTTCATATACTCTATATTTAGCCATTAGACTTTACTTAGTTTTAATTTACCCTCTCCTGCTTCTTCACATTTGCTGACTGTTCTCTCTGCCTTGATCAAATCTGTCTACATCTCTACCTGTTGAAATAGTTCTAATCATTTAAGGGGCCAGTGAGGTGATGCAGTGGATAGAGCACTAGTCTTGAAGTCAGGAAATTCAAGTGCACTCACAGACACTTACTAATCCTGTCATCCTGGGAAAGTCACTTGACTTCTGTTTTCTTCAGTTTCCCCATCTGTAAAATGGGGCTACTTATAGCACTTTCTTTCTTTCTTCATTCTTTCCCTCCTTCCTTCTTTTAACTTCTTTATAGATATTTATTTAAATGTCCTGTCCCCTTAACCAGATTTTAAACTTTTTAAAGGATAGGAACAGAATCTTATTTCACCTTTGTTTTTTTGGGGGTGGCCTGGGACAGATCTTTACAGACACTTCTATCCTTCAATGTATCTAATATCACATGGATATGGGGATGTCCTCTTCCACTACTACAGATGGCAGCCCATCCATGCCTTCCCATCTGCTGTGATTCTTATGCATGTTTTCTCATAGACCCTCCACTGAGGATCTGTCCAATATGCTGGAGGCTTTCCTCTAGGACGTTTTATGTTTCAAGGGCACCAGTGGAATAGATGGATGATTGCTCTGTTAAATCTCATCCATATCATGTGGCTGATTCATCTTTTCTATTGTACTTTGCTTTGATGATAATCTTAGATATTTTTTGGAACCTAGGCCATCATGCTATACTTACCTAAATCTATCTAGTATGTTTTCATTGCCCACAACTAGACAGCACAGTGGATAGAGTTCTAGCCTAGAGTTGGGAAGAACTGAATTTAAATCTAGCCTCAGACACTTTAGCTGTATGACCCTGGATAAGTCACTTAACCCTCAGTAGGGTAGAACAAATTGGAACTGGAAATGGCAAATGACTTCAGGATCTTTGCCAAGAAAGTCCCCCCCAAAAGTCACAAAAAATCAGACATAACTGAACAACAATAACAATAATCACCAAATAACAAATAACAACATATTTTAATTCCTTGAGACAACTCTGGGCAAATCATTTTACCTCTGCCTGCCTCAGTTTCCTCACCTGTAAAATGGGATAATTGTAGTATTTACCTCTTAAGGTTGTTGTGAGGATAAAGTGAGGTAGTATTTGTAAAGCATTTTTCAAACTTAAGAGTGCTATATAAACACTACCTATTATTATTAGACTATGATATTTCAAGATCAAAATCCATAAAGTATTGTCTGGAGAACATTTGTGATGAAAGGATGCATCTTTGTGCTGGAGGAGAAGCTTGATATCATTACAAGAACAGTGCATTTTTCCAAATACAACCCAACCCATTCTCATCTTACTTCCTTTTCAATTTTCTGTATGAGGGGGGAGGGAAGGGAGGAAAGGAAAAGGGAATAAGCATGTATATAGCACCAACTATATTCCAGGCACTGTGTTAAACACTTTAAAAATATCATCTTATTTGATCCTCACAACAACCTTGGCCATTAGGTATTATTATTATTATTATTATCATTATTTTTAATTTTTAAATTAATTTTATAATTATAATTTTTTGACAGTACATATGCATGGGTAATTTTTTTACATTATCCCTTGTATTCACTCCTTTTCCAAAATTTCCCCTCCCTCCCTCTACTCCTTCCCCTAGATGACAGGCAACCCCATACAGGTTAAATGTGTTACCGTATATCCTAGATACAATATATGTGTGTAAAACCAAATTTCTTGTTGCATGCTAAGAATTGGATTCCAAAGGTAAAAGTAACCTGGGTAGAATGACAATAGTGTAAACAGTTTACACTCAATTCCCGGTGTTCCTTCTCTGGGTGTAGCTGTTTCTGTCCATCATTGATCAACTGGAACTGAATTAGATTTCTATGTTGAAGATATCCACTTCAGTCAGAATACATTCTCATATAGTATTGTTGTTGAAATGTATAATGATCTCCTGGTCCTGCTCATTTCACTCAGCATCAAGTCATGTAAGTCCCTCCAAGCTTCTCTGTATTCATCCTGCTGATCATTTCTTACAGAGAAATAATATTCCATAACATTCATATACCATAATTTACCTAACCATTTTCCAATTGATGGGCACCGATTCATTTTCCAGTTTCTAGCCACTGCAAAAAGGGCTGCCACAAACATTTTGGCACATATAGGTCCCTTTCCCTTCTTTAGTATTTCCTTGGGATATAAGCCCAGTAGTAGCACTGCTGGGTCAAAGGGTATGCACATTTTGATAACTTTTTGGGCATAATTCCAGATTGCTCTCCAGAATGGTTGGATTCTTTCACAACTCCACCAACAATGCAGCCCACTGGGTATTATTATCCTCATTTTATTTTTTCCCCTTAATCTTGATAATGGATTTTTATCTTCACAACACATACAAAGATAGTTTTCAACATTCATCCTTGCAAAACCTTGTGTTCCAAAGTTTTCTCCCTCCTTTCCCTTCACCCCTCTTCTTTAGACAAAGTAATCCAATATAGGTTAAACATGTGCATTTCTTCTAAACATATTTCCACCTTTATCATGCTACACAATAAAAATCAGATAAAAATATTCCTATTTTGTTCCTGAGGAAACTGAGGCAAACAGAGATTAAGTTACTTTCCTAGGGTCAGACAGCTAGTAAAATGTCCTGAGTCTGTATTTGATGAAGTCTTCCTGACTTCAAGCCCAGTGCGCTATCCATGGTACTACCATGCTCTCTGACTTGCCCTTCTCATATATGTGTACTAAAGAACTAATTCACTTGGATTCTCCATGTCATGGTCCATATATTAACTATTGATGAATGACTGTTGAATTGTTGAGTAAAGATCAGTTTCTGGCAGTAAGTTAGGCACTTAATAATCTGAGAATGATATTTACATAGTGTTGTATCATTCCTTTTCCACCAGCTAAACTCCTAGATTGTATTTCATCATGATCATTCTCACAGAGAACTCATCATCCTGCAAGATTACATCAGCCTTGTTACTTCTTATCATTACACTCAGCCCCTCGGATTGGTGGGGAAGAGGATGGAGCAAAAGACTCCTCCCAAAGCCTCCATTTAAGAGAATTTCCAGGCTGGCTAAAACTTCATTTCCCACCAGTGTATTCCATCAAGCTCCCGATGGAGTGCTGGACTTGGTCCCAAGATGACTAGAGTCCAAATCTGTCCTCAGATACTTATTAACTATGTGTGACCCTGGGTACATCCCTTAATCTCTCACTAAATCAATTTCCTCATCTGTAAAATGATCATCATTATCATAATAATAATACTATCTCTACTATAAGATTGTTGTGAGAATCAAGTAATATTTGTAAAGCTCTTAGCTCTTAAAGTACTACATAAATGCTGCAATTATTAATTTTAGATGGAATTTATTGCCCTTAGGCTTTGAAAGTCTTATTTTAAGATTTAACAAGTCTTTTAACCCTGTTTACCTCAGTTTCCTCATCTGTAAAATGAGTTGGCACTATATGACAAATCACAATTTCTCTGAGTCTTAAGTTCTTCATTTGGAAATTGGAATAATAGCTCTGGCACTATTTACTTTGTTGTCATGGTAACTCAGGACATGGCATAGGCTTTCCCTCATGCCTGGAATGCTCTCACTGTTCACCTTTACCTCTTGGAATCTTTAGTTACCTTTAAGGTTTAGCTCCAGTATTTCTTCCTAAATAAGGCCTTCTTTGATCCCTTCAATCATTAGTGATGTTCCCAAACTTTGAAATTACTTTGTATATATTTTCCAGTTTTATGTTTGCCTTTGTATGTCTAGTGGAATGGGGCCACGTTGTTATTCAATCAATCATACTTGACTCTTTGTAATCTAATCTGGGCTTTTCTTGGCAAAGATACTAGGGTGGTTTCTTCTTCAGATCATTTTACAGATTAGGATATAATACAAACAAGATTAAGTGACTTACTCAGGGTCATACAACTAGTAAGTGTCTGAAGTTGAATTTGAACTCAGATCATCCTGACTCCAGCCCCAGCTTTCTATCCACATGGCACCTAGCTGTTCCCAAATTAATATTATTATTCCCTTGCTATAAAAACATACATTTAGCAGGAATGAGGAGGAAGGAAATAAACACACAATTACTAAATACCTACTATGTATTAGGCATTATGCTAAGTGTTTTATAAATAGTATCTTATTTGATCCTCTCAACAAATTCTGAGAGGTATATACTGGGAAATCCTTGTTTATCTCAGTTTCCTTGTCTGTAAAATGAGCTGAAGAAAGAAATGACAAACCACTTCTGCATCTCTGCCAAAAAAAGCACCAAATGGAACCATGAAGATTCAGACACAAATAAAAAACCATGACACAGGAACAGAAATACAATAGCTATAACAGAGGCCATGTCTTCCAAGTGTACACATAGTCTGATGGGAAAATGTCATTGAGTCATAGATTGAGAGCCGGAAGAAACTGATCTCACAGTTATCTAGTTATAGATGAGGAAACTGAGGTACAAAGAAGTTAAAGGTTTTAATTGAAATCACACAGGTGCCAAATAGCAGAAACAAGTTTTAAACTCAGCTTATATAAACCCAAATTTATTGTTCTTTCTCTGAAACTGGTAGGCATCAGTGACTTATTTCTTTGGGCAATCAGTGATGAATATGAAGGCATTGGTTATCTGAAGAACAGCAAAGAAACATGACTACAAGGAGGAGTAAAGGTGTACATCTTGTTTCACAATTCTTCTTTTGGATCGATTCCTCCACTGCTACGCCCCAAGCTTCAATACCATTAGGAGACCCTACTACTACTACCAGTAGGGCCCAAAACTGTATTTGTTGAATTAAATTGAACCAAAATCCCATTATTAGGTTAACTCTTTCAATTTATTTCCTCTTTATTTCTAAGGTTTGGGGAGTTAAAATATATGGGTGTAGAGAGATGAAAGTAGGTTGGGCAGTGAAGAGAGACTCTATGAAAGATGCAGGATCTTGGATGGAGCTGAAATCTCAGAGACCATATCATCCAACCTCCTCATTTTTATAGACAGGGAAGTAAAAGAGGAGTGAGAAGTGACTTACCCCATTATCACACTGGAAGTGAGGATCAGAAGGGATTTGAGTAAGGTCTTCTGACCCAGAGGAATGTTTTTTTTTTCCAGTTAGTGTTCCCTCTCTCTTGGGTGGATCCTTGAAGGCTGGTTAGCATTTGAAAATGGACAAAAGGTAATTCTGTAGCCAGGTCTCAATTGGAACCCTGACTTTGTCATTGTGTGATCTTGAGCAAATTATTAGATGGATTCTCAGTTTCCTCCCTTGTACAATAAGATATTGTAAGATTAAGACTAAATAATTTCTCAGATTCTAAGATTCCTATCTCGCCACTTTTCCACGTTGCTAGAACCTGTGGTCAGAAGTTGGGAAGCTACAGGTGGGAAGAAAAGAGCAGAAGAGAGGGGAGTTATACCTGAGTCTCCAGAAATGTCATGGGATCTTTCTCTATGTCTAGCTAAATGTTTTTGCTTTCAGCCCTTCCCAACTGTCTCTATTAGAGGAAAGGATTTCCCAATGGAAACTTTAGTCTTATAAAAGCATGAGACATGTAAAAAACTAATAACAAACTCAGTAATTCACATTTATGTAGAACTTTGCAATTTTCAGGGCACATTTCTCTACATAATTTCATTTGATTCTCACACCAGCTCCATGAGGTTGGGATTAGCTACCTCTATTTTACAGATGAAGAAACTGAGGTCCAGAGAGGAGAATGTCTTTGTCCACTCATACACACTCAGTCTCTCTCTACTCTACCATGTTGTCTTTCTCTGGTGTGTATATTTCTTGCCTGAATTGAGCTAAGATTCTGATCCTTGAGGGTGAGGGAGAAGGGAAGGCTCCCCTACAGATTTTCGCCCCCTGAAGATAGTGACTCTCTTGTGACCCTGATGAGTCTCATGCAGCTAATCCCTAATCTATTCAAGAATCGACCCAAAACAACCAGGTGTCTTTCCCTGGCCCTCCCTTGCTGGGGTTCAGCTGCTGGTGCAATCAATCATGAGGAAAATGTCAGAAACAATTAGTAGGAACCAGTGGTATTAACTTTATCGGTGATGATACATCTTTTTTAATGAAGCAGCTTCACCAGAAAGTGCTGACAGAGAATGTCTTTCTCCTCCAGTTTACCAGAGCCTGCATTTTTCATTCAGGGAAATTAGGTCCTCTGCTTTCATCTCTTTCTCTCCCCCACAGTCCTCTCCTTGGGCCCTCCTCATGACTACAAGTGGTGAGGCATCTTTTGGAGGCAGTGTCTGGGCTCTCTGGGGACAGTGTCTAGCCCTATATGAAATACCCTCTTGATACATTTGATTGTACACCCATCTGATTGTTGGATTAGAAGGCATGAGACTTGGGTTCTAGTCCCAGCACTATCATTAACTTACAATGTGGCTTTGAGCAAATCACTTACCTCTTTCCAGGATTCAGTATCCTTCTGAAAAAGGGGTGACTAATCATCCTTTGAACTTTGCCCTGCAAGCTTCACAAGGTTGAGGGGTTTGGTGTTGGTTTTGGCCTTGTGATTTTTTTAGTGTAAGGAATCCCAGGGAGGAAACTCAGTGTCAGTGCTTAGCACAGTGCTTGGCATATTGTAGGCATTTAATAAATGTTTATTGATTGATTGATTGACAATGATGATGACAATTAATGGCTTCACAATAGAATCTCAGCTGAGGAGTGCAAGGTTCTTTTCTTTTTACTCTTAGTATAGTTCTGATACTCAATAACTTAAAGACAGATAAGAGAACTCTGAACTGGAATCAGAAGATTCTTTTGTCTCTCCTTACTCCTAGCTTTGTGACACCAAACTACATGATCTTGGGGAAGTCATTTCCCCTCCTTTTGCAAATTGAGGCAGTTATCTTAAATAATATCTAATATATCTCTCCCCAAAATCTATCTTTCCAAGGCTCTGTGTACTGCTGAGACTGCAAGGACTAAAACAACAAAGTCATCCATGTCTCTCTCATTTGGTATTTTTTTCCTCAGGCTACCTAGAAACCAAGTTCTGGCAACAAAGGGGACCTTAGGCAAAGGTGGGCTTCAGTTCTGTTCAGGCTTGTCATGGAGTATAAAATCCAGAGTTGAAAAATACCTTTGCATGGGGACGATCAGGGTTAGTCTGCAAGTTTCTTGTAGACAGAGAATAGAGGAAACTAGAACCAGAGAACCTTGCTGCTGGGAGGGACCTCAGTCTCAGTCTGATTCAGTAGGGAGTAATTTGAGATTTGAGATGGATAAACAGGAAGGGAAACATGCTTAGTCCAGGAAAGAAGGGCATGCTCCAAGCTTAATTCAAAAGAATAAGCAAAAATGTCAAGGTCAAACCTATGAATCTATAGAGACAATCTATTCTGAGACTTCTGCAGGGAGTAAACCACATGGAGTAAGGCCAGGGGGCATCAGAACAGACTGAACTACAAGTTGTTAGTGATGGACAGTTTATGTCAGAACTTGCTTGCTTGTACAATGTTGAGCAAGTTGCTTACTCTTTTTGTGCCTCAGTTTCCTTATTTGTAGAATTAATAGATTGGAACAGAGGGCTTCTAAGGTCCCTTCCAGCTCCAGACCTAAGATCCTAAAGTTTTAGCCAGAGATAGATTTCTTTTCTGGTATTGGGCTACCCATGTTTCCTCCCCCATTAGCTGTATCCATGGACTGTGGTTCTGGACCCTGTGTCCTCCCTGTAAATCATGTCACTTCACTTCTCTACCAGCTCTGAGTGCCACTTTCCATGATGAGCACTGTGGGGACTACAAAAGGAGAAATGGTGCCTGTCTTCAAGAAGCTTAGCTATGTGGGAGGGATGATAATAAGTCTCATGTCTGTGGTATAATGAGAACTTCAATAGTTGTTTTCAGAGCAGGGATGTCCTTTTCCCTTGTAAGTCTTGGGCTTATTCTGGGAATCATCACTTAAAATCACCAGGTTCTCCTCTATTCCTTCTCCCCCTGCCTCTGTTCTCTTCTGGTAATCTTCCAAAAAGCAGCTTAGAATAATTTTCATAAGCTGTCTTAGATGCCCTGGATGAAAACAGGATTTGAAAAGAAAAATGCAGAGAGAGTGGGAGTGACTTCTCAAACCCAAGATTCATTGGGAAGTCAAGGCAAATGAGGAATGACAAGTGAGCCAGCACAAACTAACTCAGATGATGCAAGAAAAATGGTAAATGCCTGAGGATGCCTAAAGAGACGTTTTGCATGGAGAGTGCAAAAGTGGTAAAGACAAAACCAAAACCAGATAAAAAACCAGTATGTTTCAAAAAGGGAAAGCCCTTTTAGCTAGAGGTAATTAGGAAATTCCAGGTAATATTTCTATTGTTAATTGCTTAGGAACTGGTCCCTTGGAGAGGAGTTAATGAGTAAATACTGCATGCTGGAGGACAATTTACAGGGTTTAAGGAAGCAGAGCTGAATGGACAATAGAAAGACAAGTAGTGGGGACTACAGTGTACAGTCAAAGAAGTGAAAACAATGGAACTTATTATGCCAGGAGATGTAAAATAGAACTGAAAATTAGGATTTAGAAACAGAGATTAAAACTATTGATGAGTCAGTAGACAGACAGGTGAAAGGAAAACCTTTCAAAGGAAACCCCATTCTTGTACCCTATTGGTAGCACCACATAGAACAATACTATAAATAAATGGAGACTATAATTTTCTGAAGTAGCATAGACCACTTGGAGGCTGGGGTAGGTCTCAACTTTTTATGAGCCTAGATGTGAGTCCTTTCAATATCCTTTAATTTATAAATAAGACTATTTGATATTTTGAGACTTTTGAACCCGAGAGCTTGTAAGAGTACTGGCAGATATCCTTAGGACTATGGAGTTGTCAGGCTCTATCTGAATTGGGACAATAATCCAGAGAACTGAGAGATCTCCAAAGGATCTCCTTCATATCAGGAAGGCTTTAGATACAAGGCCGAAGTAAGAAAAGAAAAGAAATGTGCTTCTTTATATTTGACAAGATCAGAATGCTTTGTTTTCTTTCTAGTTTCTGAAATATGTAATGTCCCCAAAGTAACTTAAAATCTAAAGGTAGAATGAGCAATTTATGTTGAAATTATGAAAAATCTAAGATTTAAGTCCCCTTACTGCTACTTGCTCTTAAATTACCATAAGCAAGTCATCACTTCCCCTCTCAAGAACCCAATTCCCTATATGTAAAAAGGGGAGTTGGATACGATTTTTCCTTAAGGTCCCCTGTTGGACAGAAACTATTCTACTGCTTTTACTCCATGAATTTCCTATCAATGAGTCCAGCGGATTTTGGTGTAGAACTGAAGGAAAACAGGAAGATCCAGGTATTCCTTTAAAAGCAACACAACCAATTTCCCTACCCACCCCCACCCCCTTCTCTACATACATATACACCCCAGCTTTCCTATTTACATTCAATGTAAAATGGGAAGATCTATTTCTGGGACAGCTATTTATAATGAAATCAAGGGGTCTGTTTCAATGCCTACGTGTGCAAGGCCTGTGTTTGCTAAGTCACTATGCAGGGAGGGGAGCTTGAAAGGGAGGGGCCCAGCCAGATGCACTGAAATATTTAATGAATCTTAAAAAAAAAGGCAACTCTAAGGGGAAGCATATTTTGTTGAAAAAATGCCAAGGGAACGGAAGGCAGAGCCATATTTATTTTTATTTTGCTAGACTGACCGACCCACGCTTTGTCACAGCCCACCCCTCTTCTCTGGGCCGTGCCTAGGCCCGAGCTTCAGAGTGGGGAGATTTTCTCAGGAGCTGACATCACTGGCATTTCGAAAGGCACAAGCTCATTATAAACCTCTGAGGTTGGGGTGTGTGTGTGTGTGTGTGTGTGTGTGTGTGTGTGTGTGTGTGTGTGTTTTATCTTATCTTATGATTTATTTGTTTTTATTTTTCAGCTGTAACGAAAAGTGAGAGATGAAGCATCAATCTATGATTCTCTTTCATCTAGGGAGAAGAGTTTTAATTAGTGATAGAGCTGACAAAGTTGTCCCTTTGTATTTTTCTCTTTTTCTTGAATTGAGAACTCATCAAATTAGATTGGATTCTAAAGATGAGAAGACATCTGAGGGTTCATGTGTCAAATCCCAGGGTGACAAGATCATGAATTCAGATCTGGTAAGGGCCATAGAAATCATTTACTCTAATTCTCCTCATTTTAGCAGGTTGGAAGTTGAGCTGTTCAAGGTCACATTCCCTGTTTTCATCAGTAAGTCAGGTCTCCAGAACTTGACTACATCTCCTCCCCTTTGTTCTAGGGGTTTCCCAGAAAAGTCAAGAATGATGCTCTAATGCTGTCAGATGAAGCACCCACTAGTGTGCTTCCCCTCAAGAGGACCAGCTGAGAATAAAATTAGCCAGCTAACCTAAGGAAATTCTTTTAGAAAGGGATACTCATATGGTATAGTTTAGAGGGCCCATGTGACTTTAGGACAGCTCAGTTCCCAACCACTGGAAATGTTTCTCTCCCATTCATTAGAGTATTTCCCTGTAAGTATGGTATCCAATATGCCCTTGTCTCTCAACATAGACATCACTGCCAAGCTGATCTAAGCATGAATTTAGGGCCCCTATGGAATTTGAGAAGTCCAGGATTCTCCAGACTTTGAAGCTAGGAGGTCCACTGACAATAAAAGACAGAGATCAAGGCCAAAGCAGAGACTTCTCCCTCTTTCTCTGAAGCAATTCTTCTTCCTGAATGTTAGAAATCCCCATACTCTCATTTCTGAAGATCTGCTAGGTGATACAGTGAAGGGCTAGGCTTAAAATGAGGCTTAAGACATCTACTAGCCATATGATCCTGGGCAAGTCACTTAACTTCTACTTCAGTTTCCTTAACTTTAAAGATAATATTCTAATAGGTAATCTAATCTAATCTAATCTAATCTAATCTAATCTAATCTAATCTAATAATATCTCTCAGAATTGTTATAAGGATCAAATGAAAAACTATAAAGCACGTTACTTAATATGATGCCTGGTACATAGTAATCAAATATAGCCAATACTGTAAATATAGTCAAAATAGTCACATATAGCTTATGGGGTCTTTTGTAATTATCAAGTTTTCCCTCCTCATTTTATAGAGGAGGAAACTGAAGCCTGGAGGTACAAAATGCTTATTGGCAGGACTGGGACTCAAATCATGAATTAGAATCAATCAAGCAACAAATGTTTGCTGAATGCCTAAGACAATCCAAGAGCAGCAGGTTGGTATGGTGGAAAGAGCTGCCTTTCCTAGTTTCCCATTTCTGGGGTGTAATGGAGGAGAGAAAAGAGTAAGTGAGGGAGCCCTTTATCCATGTACATGTATCCTTCCTGCCAGTCACAGATTGGTGATCTACATCATCCACTTGGGTTGCAGATGCTGAAGGATTCTCATAAATCAATTCCCTTGGGAGAACTGGGGCTGGAGTTGTGATGGCTGTGTGGCAGTGGTATCAGGGAATTACCCCTCTGTTTTTTTCTGGAAAGACTGAATCACTTGGGAGGTGGTGAGGGAGAGAGAACCCCTTACCCTGACCCACAGCAGGACAGAGAAAAGAGAAAAGCTCCAAAAGGAAGGAGCAGAGCGGCATCCAAGAATAAGGGATCTGTCCCAGACCAGCCAGTGCTGAATAATGCATGGTTTGCCCCCTGGGTGGCATTGACTAAGGAGCTATTTCTTAGCCCTCATGCTGGGCTCCCCTAGGCAGCTTGAGTCTGAACTTAGGCTCCTCATTAGGGGGATGTCCTCCCCCACGGCTTCTTGTCTCCAGGACCATTTTTCTTGCACCTCAACATTTAATAAAATTGCAGAGCTTTAGTGCTGGAAGGAACCTGGGACACCACTTAGTCCAGCACACGGACTATAGAATTATTTATATTTTGGTGGGATGACTCATGGGTTCTCCTTTTACTGCTAAAGCTCTTGGCACCTTCTCAACTTGTGGGTTTCTTGTTCATGTATTTCCATACATCATTGAGGATCCATCCATAGGGCCAGAAGTCTCCCTTTAAGCTTTTGAACATTCCAGGTGTGCCAAATGCAACATTTTACAAATTGTGAAAACTCAACAATGAGAGAGAAATCAACTTCCTTGAAGTCACACAGTCAGGATTAGAATCTGGGTCCCTCTTCCCAGCCTATAGCTCTTTCTACTAAAGGTTGTACTCTGGAAAAGTGGAGAGGGTAAAGGAAAGGGCACTGGAGATATTGGTCCCAGCTAGGAAAAAGGGGAGAAAAACTATGGGAAAGAGCTCTGGAATGGGAGTAGGACTCCTATTATAAACAAGTGATCTTGGCCAAGTCACCTGGCTTTCTGAACCACAGTTTCCTTTTCTGTAAAATAACTGGGTTGTGCTGGATGGTATCTAAGGATTCTTCCAACTCTGATGTTCCATGAGTCTGTAAAGTAGGTAGAATTTAGCTCAATATCACATCTATTGTTTGTCCTTTGTTTTCAAAGAAGATCAATGACATTCTGTAGTGATTCTTGGCTCATTGTGTGATTTGAATGTAAGTGAGGCAGAATTGCACAAAATTGTCAACTTTACTCTCTCTTCCAATCACTGCAGTCCAGTGGCAAGACAAAAAGTCAGAATGATGGGGGTGAACTCTGAAACTGTGTCCCCTTTAATCTGTAAATAAAGTGAGAATTAGAGATTCAGGACCCTTCTCTGGGAAAGCAGATCTTCCCAGACAAGTTCAGTGGCATCATTCAATTGGAGATCTTGGTCAAATCACCCTTCATTGATCTTTTGGGGGTAGCTAGATCCTCTTCAGGAAATTCCAGGCTCTGGGGAAAAGCCTTCAAAATGATTTTATTCAGTTGGAGATCTGGGCTCGATATTCTTATTGCAGGCTTGAAACTCTAAGATAAGTATCTAGGCTAGGGACAGTGACTCTTTTTTCAACTGGAACCTATCCACAGACCACCAACAAAAAAACAATTTTGAACCCCAAATCTTTGCAGAAGTCCGAAGTAGGAATACGCTTTGCCAAGGGACCTCTCCTTGGCACAGCTGCCTGCCAGGACTCTTGCCCACTGTGAAGAGACCCTCTTCTCAGTGATAATCTTTTGTTATTTCTCTGTCCGGATCTTGCCACTGAGGAGTCTATCTTCCTAGCAAAGCTGGCTTCTCAGTGCCAATAAAAATCCCTTTTGCCATTCAAACTTTTTGGGTTCATGAATTCTTTCATGTTGGACCTGTGCACCAACCATAGGGGGATTCTCACACCTTAATTCTTTACTACTAGAATCAAATCAAGAACAGCTGTCAATGGCCCAGGATTATGGTGGATGACCTTGACAACTTAGATATCTGACTAAGGTTTAAGTGTTCCACAATGCCTGTGGAACACTTCCCCTCTTTTTTCAATTAAAGCTTTTTATTTTCAAAACATAAGCATAATTTTCAACATGCACCCTTGCAAAATCTTGTGTTCCAAATTTTTTCTTTCTCCCTTCCCACCATCCCCAATGTAAGCTAAACATGTGCAATTGCACAACACCTCCTTTGTGACCATTGGAACAAATTGTTCTCACCCTTCCCTTCCACTAGGGGAAATCTCCACATGATTTAACTCACTGTCAAGTTTGATGTTTCCTTCAACCTGGTTTAGCCCATCTTCAAAGATAGTTTATTGAGGTATGGCTATTATACCTGCTAGAGCTTCTTGGAGCCACAAGTAAAAGTTTAGGGAAAAGTAGATACCAAAGTCCTGAAAAGGACTCAGTAAGCCTTCATACCAGAGGCGCTAGTCATCCATGAACACCTCATACATCCTAGAACTCCCATCTAAATTCTCCATCTGGCAAATAATCCTGTTAAAACAGTAACTGATAACCTAGTGTGAGCTGAGAACTGGATTAGGTCTGACCCTTCCCTGAGAGACTCTAGAAGACAAAAAAATCTATAGCAATCAAATGGACGGAGGCATAATTGTAGAATTATAGGTAGTAGAATAGGCTTAATTTTCTCCATCTATAAAATGAAGAGATGGAAATGGATAATATTTCCTAAAACATGCCTTTGAGCTCTGACATTCCACACCTCATATTTTAAAAGTTCTTTCTAGATCTGATAGTACCTTCTAAGGTTCCTTCCAGATCTAATAACAACAAAAGTAATTACTCAGATTTAAATGATGATGATAATGGTTCCCCTTTATATAAGTGCTTTAAAAGTCAAAGTAAAATTTATATCATTTCCAATACTATAATTATATAAAGTTTATAAAAATTACTTCCTCACAACTCTGTGAGGTAGATAGTATAAATATTGCAATTCTCATTTTATAGATGAGGAAACTAAGACTCTGAGAGAAATAATGTGTCTTTCTCATAATCACAAAACTAGTTAAGTGTCAAAGCTTGGATTATAATTCAGTGGTTTAACCATAATTTGGATCAGGAGTATATGACTGATACCATTTTAATTTCACTCTTGAGGTCATCTTCTTTAGGAGTTAGAAAAAAGTCTAGTAAGTAAGATCCCTCATTCAAATCATCCTCTCCCAATCTTTCTGTTATCTTTTTGGGGGCAGGGGTTATATATGTATTTTCTTTGGCTTTCCCATGGGGGCTAGTATAGGTCTCTCTACACAACAGATCCTCTTCAATTAAGATACTGGGGACCTTCACTGGGGATTGGAAAGCACTTGAGATTAAGTCAGGGAAGGGAGAAGGAAGGGATAATTAATTAATTAACTTAAAACATGATTAACTTCAGGAATCTTATGTGTATGAAGCCAATTAAGTTTCACTTCCTATTGAAATAGAGTGCTGCCTTAGAGCTAGAAAGAGCACTGGATTTAGTATCAAATCTGCTCCTTCCTCTGATCTGAAGCAAGTTACTCAACCTCTCTGAACTTTAGAATGCCTAGTGCCATTTGATTCTCTAGTTTTCATATCTACAAAATGAGGAGATTGAGCTGGATGACTTGTAAAGTCTTTTCTGGCTCTATCTAGGCCTATGATCTTATTTAGTATTTTAAAAAGAGAGAGAAATCTCTATGCTTGAAAAAGAATTAGGAATTTGAAAGACCTGGTAGGAAGGAGTTAATCCTTTGTTCTAATGACTGTAAAATTCTTAATGTCAAAATGACCGGATATACTATGGGATATAGAGAAATGAATTATGAAAAACTGGTAAAAGTCAATCAGCAAGCATTAAGCACTTATTACAATCCAGACAGTGCTAAATGGTGAGAATACAAATACAAGTAGAAAAGTAATCCCTCTCCTCAAGAAACTTACTTTGCTATCTAGAAGACAATATATAAAAGGAAACTGAAAATGGTGATGTGGGGGATTGGTGGAGAAAGTTCATGTTGAAACCTGGAGAAGAATGAAAACTTAGCTGAACTGGGCACCCTCCTTAGATATTTTGGGAGGAATCATCCAAATAGAGGGAGATGCCATGGAGAAATAGGTCACTTCTGATGTGTCAATTCCAGGGCTGGAATGAGCTTCCAAGTTGGAGAGATTTCTGGGATATGGAAGAAAAAGCCCATAGTGATGCCTATGATGGAAAGGAAAAAATGTCTTGGATTTTAATCATGAGAATGAACACCTGAATAGCAAGGGAATGGGACTGGGGGATGGGGATAAGTCAAAGAAGTTAGTTTTAGTTTGGAGAAGAATGTTTCTAGAAACCGAAGAAATGGTAGTTGTAGACATGTCCACATAGTGATCAATGGATAGGGATTTGGGTATACTAGTGGGTACAGACACCCAGACAGGTGGACATAGGTACACAGATTTGCAGACATTGGCAGATATAGGTACTTAGACAGGGAGATACAGGTGTTCATATGGATGTATGGCAAAGAAAGAGAAGCCTGGTATTGATTACCCCTTTTTCCTAGCAGAGTAACAGGCAGCTTTATCCACTGGTTAAGAATTCTGGTAAAGTAGGAAAACTCTCTGTCTCTGTCTCTCTGTCTCTCTGTTTCTATATCCCCCTGTTTGACTCCCTCTCTCTCTTTCTCTGTCTCTCCCTGCCTTTCTGTTTTTCTTTCAAAAATAGTAATTTCCCTCAACTATATTTAAAGATTTTTTTCATTTTTTTTAAAAAAGGAAAGCTCTCTTTTCTCTGTTTTTCCTTCCCTTTCCATATAAAAGAATGAATGTTTAAATCCTGCATTCTCTGTTTCTTTTAAACAATTCATTTGTTATTTTAGATAGTATTTTAACTAGATTTTTTTCAAGTTTATCATAAAATCAATCTTAATTGATATTGAATATGTTTTAAATTACACACCAAAGGTGCCATTGGAGAGATGGCATGGTAGCTTGAATACACAGAATTTTAAATAGGTCGAGGACTAACCTTATCCTAGTAAATAGGCTGAGTATGATCTGAGAGCTTGACAAGCTTTGATGATTTTATTAATATCCTACATTTTTAAGTTCCCTAAAGATCAGAAAAAAAAGGAAGCCAAGTAGAACTGAACTGAGAATCACTTTGCTTCTGGACTAAAGCAAACTAATTGGTGTAACTAGGTGTGGCTGATCATGTAGGTGTACCTTAGGCAAACTCTGGCACCCAATAATTTTGAGAAAAAAATAAACTGTAATAAATAGAGAGGCTAGAGTGACCATTGGAATGTTCCCACCCTTAGATGATCCTGTTTGAAGAGAAAGATGTGGTCTGGGAGAAATAAGCTCCCCTCCTTTTCTGTTGAGAGGAATAATAGACCTCATTAAACATTGCCCTCCATAGATATCTATCAGCTGCAAAACTAATAGAAATGTGGAACTCCTAGTAGATGAACCAAGAGTCTAAAGCAATCTGGTCAAAAGCAATAGTTTAGAGTCTTTTGGATTTTTTTTTTTTTTTTTTTTTTTTTTTTGGTCATATGAGAGGATTCATCTCAGATGGTGGTTGGTTTGATACTGGAGCACAGCAATGTTTTACCTGGGTCTAGATGTGTGTGTGTGTGTGTGTGTGTGTGTGTGTGTGTGTGTGTGTGTGTAGAGGGTGGACCCTTACTTAGGATGTGGCTTTGAAGGGAAGAAAAAAGACTCAGGAAGAGGTTTGAAAGGAGGAATCTTATCCTGTCAGCATAAATTTTTTTTAAGCTATTGAAAGTAAGAAGCTAATTACCATCATTGGGGGGTGGGGTGGGGAATAGACCTGGACAGTGGAAGAATCATCTTCAGAAAGGTATTCTCAGTATCCTCTAGTTCCCTATCCTGGGTCAAAACACTGTTTGCTAACTTTATTTTTGGGTCTGCCTCTGAGTTCTCCTTTAGTCTCTCTTTAGTCCCCCTTTTTGGCCAACGTCACACTGTTTTCAAGGATCCTCAGATTCTTATTAACCCTCGTTGTTACTGGTCCTGCTAGTGCTGGGAACTGGAACCTGAATCTGACTTCATTTCTTTTTCACTGGGTATTTTTCTCACTGAGGCTGTCTTGTCTATTAAATTGGATCTTGTAAGGAGATCTGAATGTAAGCAGCTGAGAATTAGAGGAGGAAAAAAGACTTTAGATGGGAGAAGAAGGAAAAATAGTTTAGAGGATAAATTTATTATAGATGGAGCTGGAGGGTCTAGGTGCAGATCCTGCATTTTGTCATTTATGATTTTTGTGTTCTTGGGCATATCCCTTTATCTCTGTGGACCTCATATGTTATATGAGGTAATTATATCAGATGACTCTAAAGTCTCTTCCTATTTTAAATTTATGATCCTCTGTAGAGGAGGAAGGAATATGTGACCAAAGAAGAACTGATTACTGATCACAAAATAGATAATTTTGGTTATATTAAATTAAAAAGCTTTTGCACAAACAAAAGTAATGCAGACAAGATTAGAAGGGAAACAATAAACTGGGAAAAATTTTTTACATTCAAGGGTTCTGATAGAGGCCTCACTTCTAAAATATATAGATAACTGACTCAAATTTATAAGAATTTAAGCCATTTTCCAATTGATAAATAGTCAAAGGATATGAACAGACAATTTTCAGATGAAGAAATTGAAACCACTTCTAGTCACATGAAAAAGTGCTTTAAATCACTATTGATCAGAGAAATGCAAATTAAGACAACTCTGAAATATCACTACACACCTGTCAGACTGTCTAAGATGACAGGAAAAGATAATGATAAATGTTGGAGGGGATGTGAGAAAACTGGAACACTAATATTTTGTTGGTGGAACTGTGAATAAATCCAACCATTCTGGAATGCAATTTGGAACTATGCCCAAAAAGTTATCAAACTGTGTATACCCTTTGATCTAGCAGTATTTCTACTGGGCTTATATCCCAAAGAGTCTTAAAGGAGAGAAAGGGACCCCATGTGCAAAAATGTTTGTGTCAGCCCTTTTTGTAGTGGAAAGAGACTGGAAACAGTGGATGCCCATCAATGGGAGAATGGCTGAGTAAATTGTAGCATATGAATGTTATGGAATATTATTATTCTGGAAGAAATGACCAGCAGCATGATTTCAGAGAGGCTTGGAAAGAGTTACATGAACTGATGCTAAGTGAAATGAGCAGAACCAGGAGATCATGCTATATGGCAACAAGAAGATTATAAGGTGATCAATTCTGATGGGCGTGACTCTCTTCAACAATGAGATGATTCACACCAGTACCAATGATCTTGTAATGAAGAGAGCCATCTACACCCAGAGAGAGGACTGTGGGAACTGAGTGTAATTCACAACATAGCATTTTCATTCTTTTTGTTGTTGTTGCTTGCATTTTATTTTCTTTCTCATTTTTTTCCCTGTTTGATTTGATTTTTCTTGTGCAACAAAATAATTGTATAAATATGTATGCATATATTGGATTTAACATATATTTCTACCATGTTTAACATATACTGGATTACTTGCTATCTAGGGTAGGAGTGGGGGAAGGGGAGAAATTGGAAAACAATGTTTTGCAAGAGTTAATGTTGAAAAATTATCCATGCATATATTTTGAAAATAAAAAGCTTTAATAAAAAAATTATGGTCCTAAGAATGGAATAACAGTGTAAGAAGCATGATGGCCTGGGAAAAGCATTACAATGGGAATCAGGAAACCTGGGTCCTTGTTAAGATTGTTTGCCTCAGTTTCCTCATCTGTAAAAATGAGCTGGAGAAGGAAATGGCAAATCACTTCAGTATTTTTGCCAAGAAAACCCCAATTGGGGCCATGAAGAATTGGACATGACTGAAACATGACTGAATAACAACAAATGTTGACTGAATTGTAATTGGCATGGGGATTAAATGAATTAAAGCAGGAGTGCTTTAAAAATGTTTTCCCCTCATCTTCTCCTTTCTTATTCTTCTCAGTTCAATTACCAAAGTGCCAAGACCATGGGCCAACTCTTCATAGTCCCATTTGGAATTTTCTTGGAGGGGTTTGCCATGTCCTTCTCCAGATCATTTTATAGAGGGAAAAACTGAGGGAACAGGATTAATTGACTTTTCCAGGGTTACACAGTAAGTATCTGAGGCCAAATTTGAACTCAGCTCTTCCTGAGATAGAGATCCATTGTGCCACTCAGCAATAATAATTGCCATTATTTTGTCACAAATCTCCTGGAGACTCCAGAACAAATATATGAGAACCCCTTAGACTGTGACCAGATCCAAACTTTTTTAGAAAATTGGATGCATTTTATATGAGGGCTTTGTTTATGTTGCACTTATTAATATGTATTTCTCCCCTCCATCCCTGAAGTTCTAGGACTAGAGGTGAGTTCACCAGTGCCTGTGTTCCATGCTGAAGATCTACCTTTTCTTTATTTCCTGTAGCTTCCATCCAAGTCCTCCTCTATCTTGGAGCTCTGGAAAATGTCTGCTTCATCTGTATCTCCTACCCTTCAGTTCAGATGTTGGTAATATGCCATCTAATTTGAACCCATTCCCATCACTGTAATCAGCTATAAGGTGAAAAAAAGATGATGGGATTTTAAATTGAATGATGTCCACATGAAGGAAAAAAAGAATTGTGTTACATTTGATGCTAAATAGAACTTGTTGGGATCAGTTCTTAGTGCCCCATGGATAGAAAGAAGGATCAAAGCTATTTTTGAAAAAGTGCTAGATTTGAAGTTAATATAGGATCTATGTTCAAATCCTACTTCTGATGATTACTATCTATGCGACCATAGGCAAGTCATTTAATCTTCCTGTGTCTCAGTTTCCTCATTTGTAAAATAAAAGGATTGGAGTACATGGTATCTGAGATTCCTTTATGTAACTTCCTGATATTATGATTCTATTCAGATTAAGTTAATGATGACAATGAAGCAACTGGAAACCAAATCATGTCAAAGAGTTGTTGAACATTAGCCTGGATAAGATTTGAGATAGTGTATGGGGGTATGCCATTGACATTGTTTCTAATATCTGAAGAACTATCTCTAGTGAAAAGACATAATGATTGAGCAACTGGGTGGCACAGTAATAGAGCACTGGTCCTGGAGTCAGGAGGACCTGACTTCAAATCGGGTCTCATACACTAACTGTGTGACGTTGGGCAACTCATTAAAACTGGATTGATCTCTCCCTCCCCCTCCTTTTGGGAAATATTCATTTATTTATTTTAAACTTAAATACAAAATAAAAAAAGAAAAAATTGTCATGTGCAGTAGAATATGAGAGGATTCAAGAAAACCTAGATAATAAATATTATACCTTATTTTCATAACTGTCTAGCTTTTCTTTGCTTCTTTATAGATTTTCTTTTGTTCTCTACTATATATTTTTTACTTTATTTTCCCCCTCGAAGAAGGACACAATTAGGCCCAGATATCTATATCTTTACATACATATGTATTAACACATACACACATATGAACATATGTACAGATATACAGTTACATATACATTGATATCCATAAATATACACACATACTTATGTGTATGTGCATGTAAGACCATGTTGTAAGTAATTCCAGTTGTCATTTCTTTCTCTGAAGATGGATAACATCTTCCTTCATAAGTCCAAGCCATTCTATATTTTTCTAAATTAATCATTTCATTATTCTTTAGCTTCTTAAACAGGGGTTCATAACCTCATACACGATTTTGTAACTGAATGTGAGTTGCAAAATTATGATTTATTATCAGAAAATGTTTGATTTGTATACCTATTTATATACCTATATACCTGGGGTCATGTGAAAATTTCACAGGTGAAAAGTGGTTGCAAGTGGAAAAGTTTAAGAAACCTTGGTCTAGACCACAGAAATATTCTAAACCCAATCACAGTCTATTGGATTGTTTATGAAAGTTTCACCCTATTTTTCTGCCTTCCTTCCATTCTTGGCTACATAGGTTTTATTTATAAAAGAAAATTTTAATTTAAAATAATCAAAATTATCCATTTTACACTTCAACAATGCTCCCAACTTTTAATATGACTTAATGTCAAAAATATGGTTTTATATGATACTATTTAATCTACTTCCTTTACATCTTTTTTTTCTCCTAGTTTCTTTGAAGTAGCTGACCTTTTATTCTTCTAATTGAACTTTGTATTATTTTTTCTAACTCAGTAAAATAATTTCTTGGTAATTTAATTTGGGTGGCATTACATAAATAGATTAGTTAGATAAAATTGTCATTTTTTTATTATATTGACTTTGCCTACCCATGAATAATAAATATTACTTCAATTATTTGGGTCTAACTTTATTTGCATAAAAAGTATTTTATGTTTATATTTTTATATGGATAACCCTCCTCCATTTAAAAAATATGTGGTGACGTCAAAGGAATCATGTAGATTTGGAACTAGAATGGGGCTTTAAGGACCATCCAGACTCTTTCTCTTATTTTACAAATAAAAATCTGAGGTCCAGAAAATTTAAGTGAATCAAGTGATTGTTCAGAGTAACATGACTGACTACAGTAGGAGGACAATACTAGGATCTCAGAGTTAGCATGAATCTAGTTCCAGGTACCTGAGCAGAAGTTCCCTCTACAACATCATTGACAAGTAGTCTTCCAGCTTCCATTTGAAGATCTGAAGTCAGGATAAGGGGCTTGACACTTTGCAAGCTTCCCATTGCTACTCAGGACAACTCTGTTACAAAGGTTTTCCTTAAATGAAGTACAAATATGCTTTCTTAATATGGTTGATGATACTTTTTATGACTTCAAGTGTATAATGTAAAAGATTCCTATCTTTTACCTTCTTAAGTGAAAAGTGAGAAAAGGAGAGAATTTATAACTGAAAATAAAAACAGAACAAAGCAAAATGTGTTTTTTACAGTATGCATTTGCCATTCCTGTCCCTGTCCTTTGGGCCCAAGACTAAACTTCTTCCTTTTGACAAACCTTTAGTTACATTGGTCAGCTAGCATAGCCTCCTTGAGTTTCCCCTTCTCTAGCAAAAAGGAAAGTAATAAACATTTATTTTACTCCTATTATGTGCCAATTTACCTATTATTATTTTATTTGATTGTCATAACAACTCTGTAAAAGAAATCCTACTATTATCCCCATTTTTAAAATGGGAAACTGAGGCAGACAGTAGTTAAATGATTTGCCTGGGGTCATAATAAGTGTCTAAATAATAATATTGTCAGATTTGAATCTAATTTTTCTTGACTCTAAGTTCAGCATACTTTATACCACCTAGCTGCCTCCAGTGATAGAAACTATCAGAAGAAAGTTTTGGCCACAATTTTCTTTGTACTGGGTGAGCATGGGGATAAAGAAGATGTTCATAATTTAGTAGGTTTAGAGAATTACCAATGAGATAACTCCCTCTCTCAATGCAGAATGGCAAGTTTCCATAATTTAGTTTTAAGGCTGCCTTAGAGGAAATGGATCTTCCTGGGATTACACAGCCAGAACATGTTAGAAGTGGGACTTGAATATGGGTCTTCCTAGCTCCATAATAATCTGTCTCTTAATGTAAGGAAAAATTTACAAATAAAGATAATAGCAAACATTTATGTGACACCTTAGTATTTACAAAGCACTTTCCATATATTATCTCATTGAATCTTTTAAGAGATGCTTGAAAGAGGTTCTGTTCTTATCCTCATTTTAAAGATAAGGAAACTAGGGCTGATAAGGACTAATTTACTTATCCAGCATTCCATACCCATAAGGGTTCAAGGTAGAATTTGAACTTGGCTCTTCCTGACTTCAAGTTCAGCACTTTATTGAATTTGCCATCTAGAAATAACCCAAAGGCTAGTGGAAAAAATGGTGGACATAAGTAGGCTGCAGCATGATGTGAAGGATGGCTCATATATCCTATGTCATAAAATGGAAAGAATACTGAAGTTGGAGTTGGTAGACCCGGATTCAAATTCTGCCTCTGATACTTATTGTCTATGTAAACTCAGGCAAGTCACTTAGATTTCTTGGGACTCACTTGCTGCAAAAGGGGTTGAATTAGTTGATCTCTGGGTTTCCTTCCTAGAATTAATTATGACTTTATTAGCAGTATAAATGGCATTATTAAAGGTGTGTTTGACAGTCAAAGGAGATAGGTCAGTCATGTTGAACAAATGAGACCCAACAGGTGCGTAGTCTGAGTGGTATACAGTTGGGTTGTTGTTGAGTTGTGTCTAAATCTTGATGATCCTATTTGTGTGTGTATGTTTTTTTTTTTTTTTTTTTTTTTGTTTTGGCAAAGATACTGGATTGATTTGCCATTTCCTTCTTCAGCTTATTTTATAGATGAAGAAATTGAGTCAAAAAGAGATAAGTGACTCGCCCAGGGTCACACAGTTTCTAAGTGTATGAGACCAGGTGTAAATTCAAGATGAGTCTTCCTGACTCCAGGTCAGCACATTATTCAATGACCTATCTAGTTGCCCCCATACATATGTATCACCCAGATATTGCAGATTAGGAAACAGCACCTCGGACAGTTCCTCAATGGAGGACAACAATCTCTGGATATGAGAAAACAGAAAAAGGAAGGGTGACACCCTTCATTTGAAGGGAACACCCACACTGAAGAAATCTTTAGTCTAGTAAAGCAATAAGCAAGAATTGTCCAGCAATGAAACAGAAAGGCAGTGAACTCCACATCTCTGTAAAGGTTCAAGCAGCATTTGGATGACAGTTTATTAGGGATATTGTGGAAGTTGCATGGGAGAATGATCTATTTTTTTAATTCCATTCCCACTCTGAGATTCCATGATACCAAGAGTAGAAAGTAGCATGGGGGTGGGGGAGGGACTGATTACTACAGGATTTCTAGTTAGAAGTAGAGGGAGGAAACCCCTTGGCAGGTGGATGTCCTTCTGATTCCTGACCTCCAATCTCCCTCCCCACTATAGAGCGATTAAATATGACCCTATTTAATAGAGGAATTGGGGGTGACTGTCTCTGTTTTGTCTCCCCATCACCCTCCTCTCTTCCTACCCCTCTCCCACAAAGGCCCTTCTCCTTACTGAGGAAGGCTTTGAACTGTCTGTCTCTCTGTCAAGAAAGCTATTCATAGCCAAGGTGATGCAAAATTTATAAAGCTTGGCTGGCAGGGCTGTAATCTGCTGAAGGCGGCTTAACTCCACAAAGGCCCCTGCCAGGGGAGCTGCTCTTTGAGGTCCAAGGAATTGCTCCCGGCCAATGGCCTTTGTAAACCTGGAGAAACAACTGTCTTTCCTAACATTCACTTCACCTC
This sequence comes from Sminthopsis crassicaudata, assembly GCF_048593235.1. Taxonomy (NCBI): domain Eukaryota; kingdom Metazoa; phylum Chordata; class Mammalia; order Dasyuromorphia; family Dasyuridae; genus Sminthopsis; species Sminthopsis crassicaudata. The sequence goes on along the minus strand of NC_133617.1, from coordinate 487,242,371 downwards.
TATCTCTTTTCTCCTCACGTGCCATCTCCTAAACTCCTCATCCCAAGCAGGTTTTCCCAGAGAACTTTCACAGAATCCTCCTACTGGGGCCTCTGACTGTAACAGGTAAGGACCGTCTTGTGGTACAGCTGGACCACCTACAGTTCTTGCCTTCCCTGGGAATGAAGATGTTGATTCTCAGCATTACTCATTTGTCATTGATTGAAGTGGCAAATTCTCCCCAAGATAAGAATAAATGTTAAATTATAGGTCAAGCTCTCTGTCTCAGTTATCACTTATATTACTAACATTTAGGGCCCATTTTCAAGTAATTAATATGTGCTAAATACAGGGGATGCAAAGACAACTATAAAATATTTCCTCCCCCCTCAAGGAGCTTATATTCTATAAGCTGCTTGAGAGTAGGGAAATACTTCTTTCTCTTGGTATCTCTAGCACCTAATGCAGTACCTGTCATATACTTAGTTAATAAATGCCTATCGACTGATTGAATATTAAATGTACGTACATAAGTAGGACATAGAGGGGTCATAAAAGAGATCAGACAAAGTGCTTAAAGAAATTTCAAGGAGTAAGGGAATATTAACAACTGAGGGATTCAAGGGAGATTTCATGGAGGTGAAACTCTAAGCCTTGAAGAAGAACTAAGATTCTGAAAGGCAGACATGAGGAGACAGTAATGCCAGTATATGCCAGGCATAGGAAACAGCTTGTGAATACAAGAGTCTGTAGGGTGAATGTAGAATTTGAAGATTTTCTGATTTGCCTAGAATAATAAACTAATAAGTTGTATTTATATGAACATGACTCATGTTGTAAATGTAGAAGGCATTTATATGAGTCCCTTCTACACAACTCTGCAAGAGAGTTTATTATCCTAGACAGGCATACTAATACATTATTGGTGAAGCTGTTAATTCATCCTCTCATTCTGAGAAGCAATTTGGTACTGTCCCTCAAAATAATCTCACTAAACTCTTCATTTTTATTAATCAAATAATACCACTATTATTCTCAAGAGAACAAAGAAAGAATATTCATATGTACAAAAATATATGTAGTAGTTCTTTTTGTTGCCTGTCAGTAAATATTATCAATTAAATTTCTATTGTGTTCCAGACACTGTGCTAATTAATAGAGATACAAAGAAAGGCAAAAAAAAATCCCTGCTTCAAGAAGCTCACAGTATAAAGAGAGAGAAAATATGCCCATAATTATGTGCAAAAGAGCTCTGTACAGATAAATTATAAATAGTCAACAAAGACAAGGCACTGGTATTTGAGGCTGGATGGGTGGGGTAAAGCATCTTGAAGAAGGTAGAGTTTTGGTTGGCACTTGAGGGAAGCTAGGAAGTTGAGGTGAGGAAGAACATTGAAGGGATGAAGGGCAGACAGAAAAAACATCCATCCCGTCTTTTGTAATTGCTTTGAATCTCTGCATTATTAAAAAGAGCCAAATCCATCACAGTTGAACGTCACATAATCTTATTGTTACTGTGTACTTTGTCCTCTTGGTTCTATTCAGGAAGTAAAATATTATTTAAAAAAATGAGAAGAAAAAAAGAAAATGATGGTTTTAGAGAAACCTGGGAAGATTTCTATAATATGATGCAAAATGAGTAAATTAGAACTGTTTATTGCAACGCCATTATTGTAAATACAAACAACTTAAAAAAAAGTTAAAACCTTAGATCAGTGGAATGATTGAACATAATTCTAGAGACTCAATGATGAAGAATGCTATTCACCCTTCTCTGGGGATGGCTTCAAATGGCAGAATAAGATATACATTTTTGGATATGGATAATGTGTAACTCAAGTAGAAACTTGAGATTGATGATATCTTTTCCCTCTCCAATACTCTTACCTCAACAATTAATGTCTTCTTTCCTTAATTTTTTAATGAACAGAACTTCACTTTGTTCATGCACAGACCACCTAACATGGAAGGACTCATAAGAAAGGCCAGGGACCAACTTCGAGGAGAAATGATTTTGAAATTTCCTATTACATGAGAGGTAGGAGCCTCTTTCAACCTTAACAGGTGACAACCTTAAAAATCACCAGGCTGGGACAGTCTATCTATCTCTTAGATGATGAGAGCCCTTCCCCTCCTCCCAGTAAGCCCTGTGGTCCCAAGAAAGGGACTTGGAAATTTGATATCTGTTTTTGTCTTTTTCTCTTCTAGTCACAGGCAATGAAGTATCTGAACCTAGACTTCAACCATGACATTTGGTGAAGTGGAATTTCAGGTCAGATGTTGTAGCCAATCAAGCAGGGAAGTCTTGAGAAGCCATGGTGTCTGGGACTCGAAACCAAGGGAAACTTTGTTCTTGGAACTCAGTTGAACTGTGCTTTATATATAAACTGAGCTAAATTAATCCTTCATTTTCTCTACAGAAACTGAGGTGGTGTGAAGATACAGGGTGTGTTTATATATTTGGTATGATGCTTTTGAAGTAAATATTCCTTTGTAAAAGCTAATCTGACTGTTAAGTGTTTAAATGGAACACCGTTGATGGAAGTTGGAGCCAAAACCTCACACATTCTTAAGTGTACCAGTGAACCCTGGGGGATATTGCAAAAGCAAGGAAAGAAGGAAGGAAGAGAAAGAGAGAGAAACAAACAGAGACAGTGAGAGAGAGAAAGAAAGAAAGAAAAAGAGAAAAAGGAATAAAAGAAAAAGGAAACATTTTAAAAAACTGAATGCACAGAATTTAGTAGGAAGAAGTTTTGAAGAAAGTACAGACTAGCAGAGCATTAGAAGTAATATATTAAATGTTTGTTGTTCAATTATTTCACTTGTATCTGACTCTTCTGGGGTTTTCTTGGCAAAAATATAGAATAGTTAGCAATTTCCTTCTCCAAATTATTTGACAGTTGAAGAAACTGAGAGAAATATGCTTAAGTGACTTGCTGGGGGTCACATAATAAGTGAGTGTAAATATTGCATTTAATATATATCTAAAAGGAAAAGCAGATCCTAGTAATAAAGGTTCACTATTTCATGTATAATGCTCATTGTTAGTCCTGTTTTATATGTGGACATGCTCATTTTATTTGGTGTTTGTTAAGCTTAGAATAAAAAGAAATTGAGCAATTTATTTTAAAGACAAAATATTAAATCTCTAGGAGAATAAATATCTGCTCATAGATTAATATATGATAGGGAGTAATATAAAATACAGATGGAAAGGTTAGACTATAAGCAAATTGTGAAGAACCCTAAAAGCCAGGATTTAGCATTTTAGCTTAGAATCAATAAGGAGCCACTGAAAATGCTTGAGCAGGGCAATAACATGATCATACACATGCCTTAAGAAGTCTTGGGAGGATTTAGAGAGGGAGAGACTAGAAATAGGGAGACCATTGAGACAATATATGGCGAGAGCTTGAATGAGAGATGTTATAAAAATCAAATTGGCAGGCTTTATGGAAATTGAGGAATATTTTGAGACCACAAATTGGAATGACTGGAATAACAGTTCTTTCATGAGAAATAAGAATATGTGAAGGAAAGACAGGTTTGAGGAATTCAGCTTTGGACATTTTGAATCTGAAGATAGGTTCTCCTCTCTCACGACTATGCCCTTAGTTAATGCCTCAGTACTACCTGTTCCCCTTCTTAGCAACTAATCACTGAAATCACTTTTGAGGGCAGCAGGATTACTTTACTTCAGGCATGAGATTTTATCAGAATGGACTTTTCCAGTAGTATTAAACAGTGCTTGGATTTGGAGGTGAGAGACTTAAAATTTGCATCCTAGCCCCAACACACTACAGCTGGCCCTTGAGAAGATCCCTTAGAAGAAGACATGGAAAAATTATAGTGAAAGAAAAATGAGAGAGAAAGAGTGAGAGAAATAGACAGAGACAGAAAGGGACTTATAGAGAGAAACAGATAGAGAGAGAAAGAGAGAATAAAAGAGAAATAGAGAAAAACAAGAGAGACAGAAGGAACAGAGAAAGAGAGAAGACAAAGGGAAAGACACACAGAGACAGAGACAAAGAGGCACAGAGAGAGACAGAGATAAAGAAAGAGAGACAGACAGACAAACAAACATTTAGAGAAAGGTGAGCTATGAAAGAGGAATAGAGATGAAGAGGCAAGATAGACTAGTTTCTTGGAAAGAAGCCTACCAATGTAGCCTCTCATGAGAGAAGGAGATGAAGTTTAAAGGACACTGCCCCTTCATTAGTACTTTATATGGACTCTCTATGTCTCTGATGAGGTTTGTATCCCCTCAATTCCTGTTAGTGATGAGATTAGTGGCAATAGGAGAGTTCTTAAAATCTTTTGGTCAGCCAGGTTCAAAGTGAAAGAATTCACTTATCCAGAAATATTAATTGGCAAAAATGAAAAGTTATTGTTGGATAAAAACTAGTTTGCTAAGAGACTGACTTCTATAGTGGCAAAGTCCTATTGGGAAAATGGAATCTGGCACTGAGAAGAAATGCCTTCTCAGCGGGCAGAAGGTCCTAGCAAATTGCTTTGGCCTTCTGTAAATAGTGAGTCTAGAAACTGCTCTTTAAAAGGAGTCTTGAGGCTTCAAGACCCAGGTTCCCAGGCCTAGATCTCCGATCGGAATTAACAACACTTCGAAGGGGTGATTTTTTTGACCAGGATTTCTAATTGAATCAAAGGCTCTGGCATCCCCTAAAAGATAACTTGTCTGGGGGAATATGCCTTCCCCGGGAGGGGCTGACACTGCAAAAAGGATCACAGACCAAAAGGAAATACAGTTTCAGAGTGATAATCTTAAAGGAACACAGCTTCAGAAAAGGGAACAGTTTCCTTCCCCCTTCATGATGATGTTGAAACCACTAGAGAACAAAAGTTATCTTGACTCTTTATGGATTTGTGTATAAATTCTTTTATTCTATCTAGTTAAGTTAGTTATATCTTATATGCAATGTAATGTTAACCTGGATGCTCGCTTGGATTATTACAGTAACCTGCAAGTAGATTTCCCTGCCTCTAGTCTTTCTCTACCAATTTGTTTTCTGGACAATTGCTAAAGTGGGTATTCTTAAAGTGCAGATCTTACTATGTCATTCCCTTGCTCAATAAATTCCGGGGGCTCCCTATTACCTCTTGGAACAAATACAAGCTTCCCTTTTTGCCATCTAAGAGGTTTCATAGCTGGATTCAACCTGTCAACCTGCCCAATCTCGTTATATTTTTCCACTTCACACACTTTATGGTCCAGTCAAATTAGCTGTTTTGTTTCTCACACATAACAGTCCATTTCCTCTCCCCATGACTTTAGGTAGATTTGTCGGGAAGCTGCACTCTTTCCTTGCCTCTGCCTCTAAGAATTTCTAATACCCTTCAAAACCTAGCACAATTAATACCTCTTTATGAGGTTTTTCCTGACTCCTCCAGTTACTAGTACCTAGACTGGCTTTTGGTATATAAAACCAAGTCCCTATTAGTGCAAATAATGAATTCATTGAAGTGGTCACATTATTGAAATTCACACTGCATATAATTCTTTTGGGCTGGAACCAATTGTCATATTTTACACATAATTATAACTTGAATACTGTAAACTTCAATAATGTGATTACTTCACAGAACTTATTATTTTAGCTAATCAGGACCTGGCTGTATTTTATGTATTTATGTATTTTTATCATCCTTCCTGATAAAATGCAACTGAAGGCAGGGGTTGATTTCACTTTGATTTCCTTAGCACAGAGATGGCATATAGTGGTGCTTAGTAAAGGTTTGTTGATTCATTGATGAAAGCTGAAGATTCTTTTCCTTTTTGAGTTGACCTAGACTTAAGGTAATTCTGATCCTCCTAAGAAATCCAAGATGGCAGAGAACAAACCATATAATTATTTCTTGAGAAATATCCAAGAGTGAACCTTGTCCTGATAAACATGGAAATTCTAGGTTCAGCTTTATCATATAATTCTTAGACTATCTTTCTTAGAGAGTTGTAGTAGAAAAAGAGATTTTATAAACTCTGAGATGTTATATAAATGTTAGTTATCATTGTTATCCTTAGAATGTGAACTGCTTGAGAGTAACTATAATTTTATTTCTATCTTTGTTGTTCTATTGTTTTTCAGGAATATTCAACTTTTTGCGATCCCATTTGGGGTTTTCTTTACAAGATACTGGAATGGTTTGCCATTTCTTTCTTCAGCTCATTTTACAGATGAAGAAACTGAAGCAAACAGGGTTAAGTGACTTGCCTAGAGTGATACAGCTGTAAGTGTCTGATGCCAGATTTGAACTCAGTGAGATGAATCTCCTTGACTCCAGATCTGGCACTCTATGACCCATGGTGTCACCCAGTTGCCCCCCAAATTGTCTTTGAATCTATCCCAAGTACCTATTATTGTGCCTGGCACATAGTTAGCACTGAACAAATCTTTGTTGAATTAAATTGACTCTCAGTTTTCCTTGCTGCTAAGTCTCTAATAAGATAGGACAGAATAGTGATTGGATTTGTGATTTCATTGATGTGGGGAATTTACAAGATGAAAAAAGTCCCTCTACCAATTAAGGTTGGCATTTTGAAATGTATAGTCTGAGAGAATTTCCTGGACTTAGAGGTATCAAGTTTAAATAGAAACTGCCACATATTAACCCAGGAAACCACAAATTAACATTCTGTTGTATTGTATTTTTGTATATTTAATTACACATTTCCCAATTATTTGCTGGCTTTGAGTTTAATACCTCTGGCCTAGAGCACTGAGAAGTCACTTCCTTTGCCAATATATTCCACAAATTAGTTCTTGTCAGAGATGAGACTTGAACCCAGCTTTTCCTGGCTCTAAGAACAGCTATCTAACCACTACATACTGTCTATATAAATATATAAATATATGTCTATATAAATGAGCTAATGAATAAGAAAACACTTTTTGAGCAGCAGAATCACATGCAGGAGTGTTGCACCAATAGAATCACCCTAATATTTACAGGGCCCATGAAAATACAGATAATTAGGATTGGGGAAGGGACTTCTACTGAGTTCAGGGGTCCTCACATAGAGATAGAGTAAATAAAACCCTAACAAAAAAACTTCAGGACCTTGGTAAATGGGTAAGGCATTTATAGGAGCAGGCCTGAATTATATAAGAACATGGAAGCCAAGCTACTCCCTAAGGCAAAGAGGGAGGAGCACTTAAGTGGACCGTTTGTTATCCTTAAGTAGGCTTTTGTTGCAGTAGGCCCTTGTTGAATTCCTTGTGTATTTCCTTATAATAACAAAAATGATCGTGATCCCACAATTACTGCATCCAATCAAAATGTCAACCCCCAGCTTATTTTTCTCCTACAAAAGAATCTACAGGTATCCCACTTCTTTTAGCGTTAACCTAAATATCACAATGACTGACTTCTTTAGGAATTTAGTCTGCCAGTCAATGGCATATTCCTTTGATAACTTTTTTTTGGGGGGGAACTGCCAGTCAATGTCATAATCCTCAGCTAACTCCATTTAGGAATTTAGCCCACCTTATGGCAGGAAATTCTTTAGGAAGTTTGCTGCATTATGGCATCCATCCCCTTGTTAATGGCTAAAACTCCCTTTTGGAAATTAACCCACTGCCAACAGCCTAACAAAATCTTTGCCTCTTCATTTGGAGATGATCTAATTCCACAAATTCTTTTGAAACACCTTGTGACACTTAGCCCAAACTTCAATATATTTTTAGGGTTCTACTCCCATACCCTAACATTTGGTGGCGTGTTTGGGGAGTCCTGAAATCCCACCATATTTGGGGGGGTTCAGCACTTTTGTACCCCAATAATGTGTGGGGCAGCAACGCTTACCCAAATTAAAATCAGAGACTCTTAAGGTAAAAAGCAAAAAACCGATTTATTACAATCTCATAAGAAAGGGCAACTCCTAACAGAGAGGAATACAAAGCACAAAATGCAAAACACAAGATTATATAGACCCTAATGCAGTAGCCCCCACCTCTTCTGACTTTTTCTCCCATTGGCTAAGGAAGTCCAGGTTTACATTCTAACACAGAAATCTACCCCAAAGACAAAGAATACTGGAAAACACATTTTTTAAAATTTTATTTATAATTTTTTTGACAGTATATATGCATGAGTAATTTTTTTAATAACATTATCTCTTGTATTCATTTTTCCAAATTATCCCCTCCCTCCCTCTACTCCCTCCCCTTGATGACAGGCAATCCCATACATTTTACATGTGTTACAATATAACCTAGATACAATATATGTGTGTAAATACCATTTTCTTGTTGCACATTAAGTATTGGATTCCGAAGGTATAAGTAACCTGGGTAGATAGACATTAGTGCTAACAATTTACATTCACTTCCCAGTGTTCCTTCTCTGGGTATAGTTATTTCTGTCCATCATTGATCAACTGGAAGTGAGTTGGATCTTCTTTATGTTGAAGATCTCCACTTCCATCAGAATACATCTTCATACAACATTGAAGTGTACAGAGATCTTCTGGGTCTATTCATTTCACTCAGCATCAGTTCATGTAAGTCTCTCCAAGCTTCTCTGTATTCCTCCTGCTGGTCATTTCTTACAGAACAATAATATTCCATAATCTTCATATACCATAATTTACCCAACCATTCTCCAATTGATGGACATCCATTCATTTTCCAGTTTCTAGCTACAACCAAAGAGCTGCCACAAACATTTTGGCACATATAGGTCCCTTTCCCCTCCTCAGTATTTCTTTGGGATATAAGCCCAGTAGTAGCGCTGCTGGGTCAAAGGGTATGCACAGTTTGATAACTTTTTGGGCATAGTTCCAAATTGCTCTGCAGAATGTCTGGATTCTTTCACAACTCCACCAACAATGCATCAGTGTCCCAGTTTTCCCACAGCCCCTCCAACATTCATCATTATTTATTTGTTCCTGTCATCTTAGCCAATCTGACAGGTGTGTAGTGGTATCTCAGAGTTGTCTTAATTTGCATTTCTCTGATCAGTAGTGATTTGGAACACTCTTTCATGTGAGTGGATATAGTTTCAATTTCATCATCCGAGAATTGTCTGTTCATATCCCTTGACCATTTATCAATTGGGGAATGGTTTGATTTCTTATAAATCAGGGTCAATTCTCTATATATTTTGGAAATGAGACCTTTATCAGAACCTTTAACTTTAAAAATATTTTCCCAATTTGTTACTTCCCTTCTAATCTTGTTTGCATTAGTATTGTTTGTACAGAAACTTTTTAGTTTGATGTAATCAAAATTTTCTATTTTGTGATCAATAATGATCTCTAGTTCTCCTCTGGTCATAAATTCCTTCCTCCTCCACAGGTCTGAGAGGTAGACTATTCTCTGTTCCTCTAATCTATTTATTCTTTATGCCTAAATCATGAACCCATTTTGATCTTATCTTGGTATATGGTGTTAAGTGTGGATCCATATCTAATTTCTGCCATACTAATTTCCAGTTTTCCCAACAGTTGAAAACACATTCTTTACTGCTTTAGATACGTAAATGTTAGTGAAAAGATACGGGGAAGACAGGAAGGAATGTAAGTTTATTCAAGATAATCAAATACCTGCTGCTTTGGGCTATAGTATAACTTGCTATTGCAAAGATCAGGTCACAAATAGAGCATAGGTGGGGGCCACATCCTTATGTGAAATCTTCAGTTAACCTCATTCAGACATTTTCCTCCACATGCCCCAAGCTGGTTATGTTCCTTGTGAATTACAAACTGTTCTCTATAGATGGAGGAGTTTTCTTGTCACCTCATTCATTTTTACAAATTCAAGCTGGTGTCTGCACCAGGGGAGTATTCCCCCTTTGCTTTCTCCAGGTGAGTCATATTTGTTTCTTTTTCTTCTTTCTTCCTGTTCATTCTGGGAGCTTTGCTTGTGCTGGCAGATCAATTAGCCTGTATACTACTTGCTTGCAGAGCTCAATTTTAATTGTCATTTGAGTCTATAAACATCAAGTTAACTGACTTAGCTAAATATTTGGTTCCTGTTCAGCTATTTTGCTGTTTTGTTACAATGTCATTCTTCTGCTCTGGGCTTCTTAAAGCATTCCTGACTAGGAAACAACACTCTTGCACGATATACCCAATGCATGCAACATATGATCAAATAGGTGAGAGTGGTGACTCTAGTGGTACAACTAGGATTTTATTCGAGGGCACCAAGTTTAGAGGATGCCTACCCAAAGCCAACTTGCTGGAGGGTTTGGGGGGAAAGGGAAGAGGAATAGCTACAAGTCCAAACAAAGGAGACTAACAGAAAGAGGGATAAGAATCAGAACACTGCCTGCCCATATGTACATGGATTTAATCCCTCTTCTCCTATGCTTTATACCTAAATCTCTGGCTCTATCCTCTGCTCCTTTGGAAAATGTAACTAGCCTGTCATAGAACTAGCCTTGCTACAGACTATTACTGCTTTTTCACTAGGGTCTGAAGAAATCACATTTTTGTTAGGATGCTATGGTATTTGGGTGCCTGGGTGTGGAAAGCATGGGTTACTATGAGACTAAATAGAGAACATGAGCAGAGATTTTCTATCCTACCAGTACCTTTCTCTTCACTGACTGTACCCCTTTTTAGGAAGGAGGATTGGACTAGGTCCGTGTGAGATGGCCAGAAATAGAAGAGGATCACAGTGATCCAATTTCTTCTCTATCTCTATGTCTCTGTTTCTCTGTCTCTCTGTCTCTCTCCCCCCTCCCATTTTTTCCTCAAATGCATGGTGACATAAAATAAACCACATGACTAAGGATTTGCATAGCCCAAATTTGTGATGCTAAAAATGCTATATTCCTCACTGAGGGGTCCTAATGCTTTTCCATATCCTCTCTAGTACTGGATTTCATTCTTTTTCAGAGTGAAGAGAAAGAGAAATGGATGTCTGGGTTTTAGCTTATGTAAGAACATTGAAGGAGAGAACCAGGGAGAGGGTTGTATCTCCCCTCACGAATATCCTCCCTCTCTGAGATTCTTAGATGGATCTATGTAGAATGGGGCTCAAAGCCTGGAAGGTTTTGTTGGCTACATATAGACATGTAAATATAGAAATGCAATGATGGAGAGGAAAAATAGCCATCTTTTCTTGGGTTTAATTTTGTTCCTTGACCTTTCCTACTCTTTTTTAAAATTAATTTTATAATTATAATTTTTTTTGACAGTACATATGCATGAGTAATTTTTTAAATAACATTATCCCTTGTATTCATTTTTCCAAATTTTCCTCTCCCTCCCTCTACTCCCTCCCCTAGGTGACAGGCAATCCCATACATATTAAATGTGTTACATAAATTTTCCAGTTTCTAGCCACTACAAAAAGGGCTGCCACAAATATTTTGGCACATACAGGTCCCTTTCCCTTCTTTAGTATTTCCTTGGGATATAAGCCCAATAGCAGCACTGCTGGGTCAAAGGGTATGCACAGTTTGATAACTTTTTGGGCATAGTTCCAAATTATTCTCCAGAATGGTTGGTCCTTTCACAACTCCACCAACAATGCATCAGTGTCCCAGTTTTCCCACATCCCCTCCAGCATTCATCATTATTTGTTCCTATCTTCTTACCAATCTGACAGGTGTGTAGTGGTATCTCAGAGTGGACCTTTCCTACTCCTTACTAATTTGCATGGGAAAGAAAAAAAAGTTTTAGAATTGAACACTTGAGTGGATCGTGTATTTCAAACTTTTACAATCCTTGGTAGTTTGTTAGAAGAATAGCTTTAAAATAGATTCTTTACCTAGTGACCATGAGTTTTTTTTTTAATTTTTATTTTAATAGAATTAATTTTCTTTGTAATACTATGTATTTTTCTTTATACATTTAAAATGTTATTCTTTATGTATTTAAAAATGTTAATGATTTACAAAAAGCTTAAGAACCTTTATAACAAATAAATGCTGATAGAGTGTAGTTTAGTAGCTGAAAATCAAACAGGAAATCACAAGGAATTTCTAACCCTAAGTTAAAAGGAAACTTTTAAGGGAGATACTTCCCTTGGTGAATAGGAAAGAAAGATCTAAAGACAGAATTAAGTCTGAGGTTAACTAATAACTAGGGCTAATTTCTGCTCTGTGTTCCAAAAAAGTTGATGCCTGGGGCAGCATTCTAGACAATGCTCAGAGAAGCTGAGCTTCTTATGGAACAAAAGTCAGAAAGGATTTTTCATCTAGTCTATTAAATGTGTTAGAGCTTCTACTTTAAAATAAAAGTCCTGCATTACAAAATCTCAGAGCTTTAAGCTAATGTAATAATGGTGGACACCATTCCTATTCCCATGAGGAGAAGATCCTTAGTTGAAAACCCCAGCTGAGGTCAGAAATTGGAAGAAAGGAGCAATATCATCAACACATGCTATTAAACTTACATTTGGCTGAAACTAAAAGGCTTAGAAATGTTTGGCAAAAACTTTACTCCATTCCTAAATGCATGGCAGAGATTACTCATTTGGTAGAGACTATATGCCACATAAGCCCATCAGGTAGCAAGTTAACAGGTGCAATACAATAACATCAGCAGGAGATATCAGAGGTTTTGCATCATCAGATGCATGAGTTGCTTTTTCATATGTTCTGTAAATGTTATTCTCTAAGTATATTCCCTTCATGTATCTTCTTAATGATGTGTGTATTTATGCAACCAAGGTTTATTGGGAGAAATTTTTTGCTGTTAGTTTACTATTCTATTTAATTAAATGCTTTTGTTATGAACTAATTTTGTTCTATGGCTAAAAGATTAAAAACAAAAAGGTAAATACATTGATGGGAGCTCATAAACTACTGTACTGAATGAATGTAGATTATCTAAGTCTAAAAGCCTTGTTTGGTGGATCCAGACAAGTTAGGGTAGTGTCTCCTGGTGCTACACTAGCATCCCATTACCAAGAATAATCAACCAAAAGTAGGAAGTTATCAGAAAGTGTTTTGGAGTGATTCCAGTGTGCCTTATGTTATTGTCTCAAGTCATCCTTCCCTTCTAATCTCTTCACTAAGTATGGTTTTCTTTCTTTAGGCATAAAAATTCTTAGTTATGGATTTGTACTTAATGTAAGTTGCATCTTAGACTTTGCGCCCTTCTTATGATTTTCCATTTCTCAGGAGCTCTAGTCTTTGTCTTAGAGCTATAATGAGTCAGATCTCAACAGGTTCAGAGGCTCAGAGAGGGAAATCCCCAATATTCCACAGCAAATTAGTAACAGAGCTGAGATTTGAATCTAGCTCTCCTGGGTCCTCATGCCATTGTCCTAGTTCTACCTTATTTCCCCAGGTTGATCAGCCTCTGAAAATATCCAGTTTCATAAGTGTTACTGGACTCTGGTCCTTAGCTTAGATGGATGACAGTATCCTGTCAGCTGATTGGCTGTAAGGTTGTCATGCCAGCACGAGTGCCCATTGGGAGGAATAGGTCAGGAATGAAATCTGTTTTGTCTGACTGATCAATAAACATTTCAGAATATTTGACCTTCTCTCCCCGCCACTCTCCCTCCACTCCCCAGACTCAAATATTGCTCCCAAGCATCGATTGGGCTGTTGCTATTTATTCTTCCATCCTAGAGTGGTGCTCACCCCATTGGGCTTAAGGGCCTTGACATCCCAAGCAGCTGCCTCTCAGGCTGTGGGCACTCTAAATATTGAATCAATCAATCTGACATGAGGGCCTTCTCCACACCATCTATCTGGCTCAAGAGAGTCTGGGGCTAGGCCTGCCTATGTTACAAATCTGGATCAGAATGACCTTAGTCAGGTCTCCATAAAGGGCCAGGGCCTGGATACCCAATTTCACAGCTCCACTCAAGGAGGACTCAATAACCAAAGCCTTTCAGAACAATTTATAGCCCAGTGGCTTCCCTCCTTTTCCTTTTACATCCCTGCTTTATGTATTATCTTCTTTCATTAGAATGTAAATTCCTTGAGGGACTGTCTTTTTGCTTGTATTTGTATCCCCAGCACTTAGCACAGTGCCCAGCACCCAGCACTGAGAAAGTGCTTAATACTTGCTTGTCGCTACTTTTCTATTCGTATTGCTGTCCAATTGTTTGCAGTCAACTTTTATGATGGTTGATAAATTTTCTGAACAATCGAACCTCAGAAATCAACAAATGCTACTTACTAATCAGGATCTGATTCATCATTTTGATTACCTAGACTTAAGAAAGGGATAGAGAAACTATTAATAATGAAGATAAAACTTTCTCACACACTAGTATTGCTATCTATCATCTGTCTGTCATCAAATTTTCTTTGATAATTGCTTACACTTCATGAGAATGGGACAATATTTTTACTAAATTCTATAGTAAGATCAGTCCTTATTCTCTTATTTGCAAGTGCCCATCTCCTTCAACATATTAACTTTATTATATGTATATGTGTATATGTTCTTTCCCATATTAGAATGTAAGTTCTTTGATGGCAAGGAGTATTTCATCTTTGTCTTTGCATCCCCTTTACCTTCCACAGCACCTAGAACATAGTATTATATTCTTGATTGACCTATTAGATATAGTATAATAAATTAGGAATTCCCAAACTTTTTCAATCTCCATACTCCTTGGATTTCAGTAAATCTTCCCATGTCTCATATTCAATGTGAAAAGAGATAAATTTTAAAGTTTGCCATGCATATGCACAGAAGAAAATTAATTAATTCCCCATGGTTTCTTGACAAGCTTCTTGTACCCCTAGGGGTACATGGATCCTAAGTCAAGAGCTCTTGTAATAAATGTTTATTCAACTGAGGATAAGAGGAAACATTATGACAGAAGATTGTGATTTAAATGTCATGCAAGCCCTGCTGCCCCCCAATCTCTCTCTACTAAAGCTTCAACTGCTATTAAGTCAAACTTCATTCATGCCTTCTCTAGTATAACTTCCCTTAGAAGGGGCAACCTATTAAGTTCTACTCAGCAGAAGGAATTAGATTAAAAGATAGTGTTTGATTCATTAAAATACTGTATAGATAACAAAGTGGGGACAAGAAGAATCTCTTTTTTTTTAAAAGTTTTTTATTTTAAAAACATATGCATAGTTTTCAATGTTTACCGTTGCAAAACCTTATTCCAAATTTTTTTCTCCCTCCCTATCTCTCATCCCTCCCATAAACAAGTTATGTTAAACATGTGTAATTCTTCTATATATATTTCCACAATTATGATGATGCACAAGAAAAACCAAATCAAAAAGGAAGAAAAAATGAGAAAGAAAACAAAATGCAAGCAAACAAAAAAAATGAAAATACTATGTTGTGCCCCACATTCAGTCCCTACAATCCTCTTTCTGAGTGCAGATGGCTTTCTCCATCACAAGACCAATTGGCCTTGTGGGACCTGAATCACCTTATTGTTGAAAATAACCACGTCCATAAGGGTTGATTATCACATAGTCTTCTTGTTGCTGTGTACAACATTCTCTTGGTTCTACTCATTTCAGTTAGCATCAGTTCATGTAAATCTCTCCAGGCTTTTCTCCTGCTGATCATTTCTTATAGAACAATAATATTCCACAACATTCATGTACCATAACTTATTCAGCCATTCTCCAACTGATGGGCATCTACTCAGTTTCCAATTCCTTGCCACTACCAAAAGAGCTACTACAAACATTTTGGGGGGTCATTTTCCCTTTTTTATACTCTCTTTGAGATACAGACCCAGTAGAGACACTGCTGGATCAAAAGGTATGCACAGACTAATAGCCCTTCTGGCATAGTTTCACATTGTCTACAGAATGGTTGGATCAGTTCACAACTCCACCAACAATGTATTAGTGTCCCAGTTTTCCTACATCTCCTGAGGGAGGGGAATCTTTCAAGTATTTCCCCTTCACAAATTGGGGGTTTGGGGATTCTGGCAGAGCTATAACAAGGGTAGGGTAGCCAGAGTTTTGTGCTAAGGTATCAAATTTAGTAGGAAGGCGCTGACAATCTTATAATCTTTCAGCTGCTTATAAACAATAGAGATTTATATCTAATTAGTGAAGATAGTGAATTAAAATCAGATTCTGAGAGTTGCTCCTCTATTCCACTGTACTCTTTTACATACTCAGAGATTTTCCCCATTGTGGGAAAATAATATAAATAAATAAAATAATTTTTAAAAAATCAATAGTAAAATAAATATATAAAAATAAATAAAAGTGGCCCCATTTTTGCCCTTCCTTCCCCCATCACCACAAAAGGGAAGTATCTACCACCCCAACTGAGGGTTCTTTCAAGGTGCAAAAATTCAAAATACAAAAATAACTCAAGTATCATGATTCTTTATTAGATTCTAGTAATAATAGCTCAAGTATCATGATCTTCCTAGGGTGTTGAGGTTGGAAAAATGATTTAGAGCTAAAATATACTTTCTAGATCATCTAGTTTAATCTTCTCATTTTAAGGAGATACTAAGGATCAACAAGGCAAAAACACTTGTTTTTTTTTGATGTCACACAGTAAGTTTTAAGAGAGGTGGGATTCAAATTTACAGTATGATGCAGTAAAGAGTTCTGAAAATAATGGTTCAGATCCTGGTTGCCCCACTGACTGTCAGTTTTCTCATCTACAAAATGTAGTTGATTTAGGGTCCTCTGAGGTCCAAACGCCTCTAAATCTATGATCTCATCATCTCTTAGCTCTGGGTTTTATGCTCTTTGCTATCTCTGCCAACCTGCCCCTCAATTCAGCTCCAACTACCTTGAAGAGCCATTATTTCCCAGCCCCAGGCTGCCATAGAGAAGGGGCTTGGATGGCTTGGCGGGAAGGATGAATTAGCTCATTTGGTCTGCCAGCAGTTGGTTAGAGATGCTCAGCAGCTTGGAGTTACTATGGTGATACAGTATGGAAGAACACCAGCCAAGGAAGGGAGGTGGGATGGTAAGTGATAGATGTTTGTTTCAGGCCTTGTTCCCATAGCAACAGGTATCATTTTCAGTGACAACCAGTTTCCAAGGAGTGGTGTATGCTGGTTCTAGGTTATTAACCAGGCCCAAATACAAATGAGGGTAATGCACTTGCAAGCATCCACACAGTTTCTAAAGCATGAGGGAGAACCCAGTTTCTCACGAATTCATTCATTCAATAGATATTTACTAAACATCTGTTATGAACCAGAAAAGGTCCTATTCTGAGTACTGGGAATAAAAGACAAAAATGAAATTATACTCAATCTCAAGGAGATCACATAAGCCACCATCTCTGTCCCACTTGAAACTTCAAATCCCCTCTTTGCTCTACTCTCTTCCATAAATGATCAGGAACCCAGTCTCCATATCACTGGCCTGTCCTGCAGCCCCCTCACTCCATTTCCAGCAACCCTTTATGTGTAGTGTTCTTCCATTGGAACATAATAGCCGATTAAGAACTGTCTTAATTGCTAGTAGTTGCATTAGTATAGTTCCTAGTACATAATAAGCACCTAATTAGTGGTTTACCTAACCATCTATATATAAAGTCAACATATCTATATTGCTTTAAAGTTTGTAAAGTGCTTTGAACATAGTATTTTGTTTGATCATTACAATAAACCTGTGAGGTGGATACTATTGTTATACTCATTTTATGCTTGAGGATACCGAGGTAGGGAAAGGATAACTGACTTGCCCAGGGTGAGAGAGCTGGTTAGTATCTGAGACTTTGAATTTCTGACTTCAGGTCCAGTGCTATATGCACTGTGCCACTATTCTGTGGTTCCATTGCCCAGAATCAACCAGCTGAGTTAGGATTCAAAATTCAGATCTTCCTGATTCCAAGTAAAGCACCCTATTTACCATGGTGCCTTGCTTCTTAAACTGTGGCTCATGATCATAACTGAATATGGGAGTTGATTAATCATGATTTATTATCATTAAATATTTGATTTGTAGATCTATTTTATATACCTATGTAGATAAGCAAAATTTTCTCCACTAAAAAGGAGTCTTGGGGCAGCTAGGTGGCGCAGTGGATAGAGCACCAACCCAGAAGTCAGGAGGACATGAGTTCAAATCTGGCCTTAGACACTTAACCGTCCTAGCTGTGTGACCCTAGGCAAGTCACATAACCCCAATTGCTTTAGCCAAAAAAAAAAAAAAAAAAAAAAAAAAAGGGAGTCTTAAGTGGAAAAAGTTTAAGGCAAATTTGCATAATAAAGAGATGTATGTGCTTGTTTATTTTTACATAAAGAAGTAAATCTTGGAGGAATATTTGATACATTTTAATGGTTGCCGAATTTTTCAAGGCCTCCATATTCAGTTACACAACTACATATGGAGTCAGGACCTGCAGTTTAAGAAGCTTTTCTCTAGAAGACCTGTTTTCAAGTCCTGCTCCTGTCATGGACTAGCTGCATAAGTCCTTTATTTTACTTCTCTGACTTCCAGGTTCCTCTTCCATAAATCTCCATAGGACAGAGTAGGGCATCTCTAAGTTTCCTTTCAGCTCTATAGACTGCTATAAGTCCATTGCAAAGTCAGGACTAGACATTTGTAGGTCACCTCTATCCAATGAGGATAATAGGATACCTATCCAATGGTCCTGCAGAGTGTCAAACTTTGATTAGAGGAAAGAGTCCTGAGCGTAACATCAGAGGATCATAGGTACATGGAATTAAAGAGTGGGGAAAGACCTTAGAGATGATCCATTCTAGTTCCCCCTTTTTCCTCTCCAACTAGTTTTACAAATAAAGAAATCTGGATTTTAATCCAGGATCCCACTCTGACCAGTTATATATTCATTTAACCTTTCTGGGTCTTGGTTTTTCTTCTATAAAATGGGTACAAAAATACTTGAATTGTCTACCTCTGAGGATTACTGTGAGGAAACTATTTCTGTATCTAAATATATATATATATATATATATATATATATATATATATATATATATATATATATATATATATACATATATATACACACACACACACACACATATATATATATATATAAAATTGAGTTATCATTGCTATGAAAAGAGGTTTTCTTACATTAAAAACATTTGTATTTGCAAAAGATTATGAGAAAGTCTTTTTTGCCTGTTGTGTATGGACTAGGCAGCTGTTTACCTAATTCTGGGTCTGTAGTCAAGGCATTCCTAAAATAGTGGAGAGTTGCCTCTTTCTCATAAGAACTAAATAAGAAAAGAATGTGGGAGGCTGGACCCTGCCATCTCACAGGGTGGATGCCATTCTCTGACTTTCAACTGACAAGGATGAGAAACCATGGAAAGAGCTAGAAATACCGATCTATTTAGCATCAATTCTCTTAGTGACTAACTATTTGACCTTGGACAGGCCATTTTCCTGCTTTGGCCCTTGGTTGCCCCTCTGATGAAATGGCAAGAAAGAAGGTAGGGGAAGGTGGCATAGGGTTATACTAGACAATCCCTAAGGACCCTTCTAATCTCTAAAAATTTTTTTTTAACTGATGTAAAACTTTATTATAAATTGACAAAAACTACCAGAAAATCTGGGAAACAGACTAGCCGAAATAAATTTCAGATCAACACTTCATATTATATATTGCAGATAAATACTGGATACAAATATAGTAGATAATACTGTAAACAAATGAGAGGAACAAAGAAGGAAATTTCTATTACAACAACTAAGCAAGTCATAGAGACAATCACAGAAGAGAAAACAATTTTGATTCCATAAAACTGAGAAACTTTTGCACAGATAAAATAAGTATGGTTAGAATTAGAGGAGAAATAATTGTGATAAAATTTTTAGCCTCTAGAATTTAATAAGAAGTTCATGAATTCCACAGTCAAACTTACATTTTCAGGTTGGATATTTGAGGCATGTCTCTTCTTGATGGGATCAAAATTCATTTATATATATATATATATATACACACATATATATATATGTGTATATATATATATATATATATATTCAATCCATACAGATTGCCTTAAAGATGATGGGACTGCTGGTGCTCACCCAGAAGACCCAGTCACTGGACCTTTTAGGAGGAAGAGTTTCCATGCATCTCACTTTGTAAAATACCTCTTTTGTCCCCATCCCCACCCAAGCTACTCTATGGCTTTCTAGGTGAAAGCAGATCAACAGCTTGGACATTGAGTCTCTCCTTTCCTCTCCCTGGGTTGTTAGTAAGATCATAGCCAGAGGAGATAAAATAGCTGCAGGTGTTTTCCCTCTACTTCCTCCCCCTTCCCTCTGCCCCTAGAGTGTCTTCAAGGCTCCTCTTCTGCTGAGCTTGAAGCCCTGTTCTCTGTTAGTAGTACTAAATTTATTGTCCTTTCAGTTTACTCTTAGTCTCCTGGAGCTTGTCATTCTGTGAGGAAGAAGGCTAGAGAGTGGGAATAATGAAAATGAGTTACAGAATAGAGTCAGTGGCAGAAATACCTTGAGTGATAGATTCACTCCAGGGCTGAAGTTCTACTTGCCTTTTCTCCTCTTCTCTTCCCACTCCCTTGATGTTGGATGACTTTGACATATACTTGGAAAAAAATTATAAAAAGAATTTAAGGAGAAGGGGGGTTAGAGAGAGGGAAAGAATTTAGAACTCAAAATTTTTAGAATTATAATAATGATAAAAAGATGATAAAAATTTATATGTAATTGAAAAATATTTTTAAATTCTGATTTTTAAAAGAAAAATATGTCAATACGTGGATGCTAAAGTAATTTTAAAAAAGAGTGGACAGGCAGATGATCTAGAACACCTATAGACAAAGTCATCCAAATTCTCTTTTTCCCTTCCCCCCTCCCTTCCTTGAGAAGGCAAACAATTTGATACAGATTATAAATGTGAAGTCAGGAAAAATATAATCATATTGACAATGCTGTGAGAGAAAACACAGACCAGAAAAAATCCAACTAAAATAAAATTTTAAAAAAGTATACTTCAATCTAGATTCAGATTCCATTAGTTTTCTAATGGAAGGTAGTTAGCATTTTTTATCATACATCCTTTGGAATTGTCTTGGAACTAAAAATAACTAAGTCATTCACAGTTGGTCATTGCACAATACTGCTGTTACTGTATACAATGTTCTGGTTCTACTCACTTTGTATCGATTCTTGTAAGTCTTTTCAGGTTTTTCTGAAAGCATGTTGCTTGTCAGTTCTTATGGCCCAATAGTATTCCATCACAATCATATACTACAATTTCTTTAGTCATTCCCCAATTGATGAGTATTTCTCTAATTCCCAATTTTTTTATTAACACAGAACTGCTATAAATATTTTTGTATATTTAGTCCTTTTTCTTTAAAAAAAATCTCTGCTGTTCATTCCCTATTCATACAATTTAGCAACAAGTTTTCTTTGGGTGTCATATGATAGAAAGAACATTGGACCAAGAAGCAGGAGATCTGGGTTCTACCATTTACTTGCTAACTGGTCTTGCATGAATAACTTTCCTTTTTTGAGCCTCAGTTTCCTACTTTGTAAGATATAAGGGTTGGATATGAATCCCAGAGATGGAAAGGATTTCAGAAGTAATTTTAAGAATGAGCAAGCAGACCCAAGGAGGGAACCTAGGTCCACTGTGAATGTGCTTTTACTATGCCAAGCTGTACACCAACTTCTCATTCTTTCTCATTCTGACATTTTCTGCTTGAAAGATGATATACCCCTGTCAAATGAGCAAGATTTAGAGACAGAATATCTTTCTTTTTAAAAACTTAATAGTATTTTATTTTTCCAAATATAAATTTTCAACATTTGCCTTTGCCTTTGCAAAACCTTATGTTCCATTTTTTTTTCTCCCTCTTTCTCCCCTTTCCCTCTCCCTAAGACAGCAAGCAATCTGATATAGATTAAACATGAGAACATTATATTATCAAAGAACTTTCACATCCATTATCTATTAAGTAGATAAAGAGCTGGAACTTGTAATCAGGAAGACCTGAATTCAAATCCTTGCTCAAATATTTACTAGGCTGTACATTCTTAAGTCACAAGCTTTTCAGTTCACAAAACTCCAGTTTCCTTATCTGTAAAATGTAGATAATAACACCTACCTCACAGAGCTGTTGGGAGAATCAAATGATGTAATACATATAAAACATTGCAAACACTAAAGCACTATACAAGTCTTAGCTTGGTTTTAAGCTTTAATAGTGTAAGTTTTACCATGCTAGAAAAGGATTTTGATGTAATTCTAGAGATAAATTGTGCCTGCTTTCTTAGGATCACCCTTACTAAATAGAAGTGACTCGGCACTCATAGACTGATCAACAACTAATGGATTTTTTTATCTTAGCAACTCGTGATCCAAGAATACAAAATGGAACCTAGTCCTGAGTGTTACCCTTCCATTTCTGGGGAGATTGATAGAAAAGGAAGGGCAGGGTATTTCTAGACTAAAATCTTTGTCCAATGACCAATCAGTGGGTTATAATTCTGAAGTGACTGAGTTGTATTAATATTCATCTTCTCACTATAAAAGAAAGTAGAAAAAAAGAGGCTGAACTGAAATGAAAGGATGGCAAAAAATTGGCAGGGTTATTTTTATTGTGAGCACAAAAGCGAAAAGAAAACATCAGTTCATGGCATACTCTGTCATCATATGTTGCAGCCCTGATGCTGAACACTTGTAAAAGGACCACCATGAAGATAATTGCAGCTTCTGGGGAGACATCTGTTGTAGAAGATGAGGAGGGAGATAAATTCTATGAAGAGCTCAATGAGAGAGTTCAAAACTAGATACATGGCACAAGGGGGTCATGACAAAGAAAAAGATCCCATACACACCAAAATATTTATAGTAGCACTCTCTGTGATTAGAAAAAAAAGAATTGGCAATAAAACAGATGTCTCTGAGTTTGGTAATGGCTGAGAAATAATAAGCATGATGAATCCAGAGAAGCACAGGAAGACTTATTTATATGAATTGATGCAAAGAGAAGTCAGTAGAACCAAGAAATCAACATAAACAATGATCACAAGACTATAAATGAAAAGAACAATGATCACAAAACAATCCAAAGTTAATGTTGCACAATTAGCAAAAACAACCATGGTTTCAAAAAAGAAGTATGAACTCTTTTGTGAAGGTAGGGAGCAATGGATTCAGAACATGCTTATAACATCAGACTTTTGGATGTATTAGTTTCAAATTATTTTCTTTCCCTCCTCTGTGTTCCTTTAAAAAATCTTTACAATATGGTATGGATCTCTAAGAGGGTGGGACAGGAAGAAATACAGTAAGATGGAATAAGATGATGGATTTGGGTGTGAATAAAAATGAAATATGATATCCAATTTAAAGAGTTTTTTGGCCATTTAAACAAAACAAAACAAAACAAAACAAAAGACAAAATAACAGACATCCACATAGACTATCATGGCTTCCTAAGAAAATTTAACCAATATTTAAAACAATTATCTTTTCATTGCATCATGTGACTAATTTCTTAGAGGCTCTCCTCTAATAAGTGTCTCCCACATGTTACTTCAACAAGCCTTTTCAAATTTTCTACTATGTGCAAGGCTCTGTAGGATACAAAGACAGTAAGTACTCTAGGAGAAGCATATTCTCTCAGGAAATATAACATATACAACATATATAAATAAATGGTGGTTTTAGGGGAAAATATAACAAGTTCCATTTTAGAGACAGTGAATTTAAGATTCCAATGGGACACCAGATTAGAGTTGTCTATCAGGCACTTAGTGACTGGGAATTAGAGGGAGATGAGAACTGGATATGGATATCATCTGTCATGGGGATGATAAATGAACCCATGGAAGCTCATGAGATCACCACGAAAAATAATAGGAGGAAATATATGGTTCAAGACAGTGGAGGAGTGAAGGTGTAGATTATACATATATTAAAACTTTATTTTTCTTTCTAGAAATAATTTTAATCTTAAATTTAATAACTATCAATAAAATGTACAATTAAGTAGCACACAAAATAAAAAAGGAATTTTTTACCTAAAACACCATTTAGCAAGGTGAAACCAGGGAAAAAATGTAGTTTTAGGAAAGCCCAGACATTCTTCTTCTTCTTCTTCTTCTTCTTCTTCTTCTTCTTCTTCTTCTTCTTCTTCTTCTTCTTCTTCTTCTTCTTCTTCTTCTTCTTCTTCTTCTTCTTCTTCTTCTTCTTCTTCTTCTTCTTCTTCTTCTTCTTCTTCTTCTTCTTCTTCTTCTTCTTCTTCTTCTTCTTCTTCTTCTTCTTCTTCTTCTTCTTCTTCTTCTTCTTCTTCTTCTTCTTCTTCTTCTTCTTCTTCTTCTTCTTCTTCTTCTTCTTCTTCTTCTTCTTCTTCTTCTTCTTCTTCTTCTTCTTCTTCTTCTTCTTCTTCCCCCCCCCCCCAAGCCCAGACATTCTTAAACTTTCTTTCTTTGAGATGTCCTCCAGGGTCTATCACTTTTGACTCTTTTGGTTCCAAATCTTTCTCTGATTGAGTTATTTTTTATTTTGATTATTTTTGTTCTGCTTTCTTTGTTCCTCCCTAAATTCTGTCCTGAGGCAACATAATTCAATTTTTCAATGAAACTATTGTTCCATTTACATTCTGCCCAGATATTTCTAAATTACCATGCTTCTTCATATTATGTTGATATTACTTATTTATAGTGTTACTTTCTTTTATTGATTTTTGTTAGTTTCATTTCTTCTTTTAATTTCTTTATTACATTTTTTTGTTATTTTTGAGAAAATTCCAGCTTTGTTCTTAATATCACCATCGCTATTATTTCAGTCCTTTCTTGTCTGACTTTTAGGCCTCTTGTTTCTTTTACTCTTTAGCACTTTTGCCTTCTATTGGGACCCATCATTTGCTCGTTCTTTTGATTGATTAATCTTTTTTTTTTTTTTTAAAGATTGTTGATAGTTTTGATTCATTTAAGCATTTCTGATGCTGTTTTGACTTAAATACTGAGAAGTTAATCTCGTTTATGACTTACTCTGCCATCTCCCTGTAAATCTGAAAGAAGCTGGTTTTTTTTTTAACCTCTCTAGGCTTAAAGCAGTCTAACAGTGGTGGTAGGTTGGTTGACAAAAATATAATAGGAATGTAATAATTATAGCAGACATTATACACACACACACACACACACATATATATAATTTTAAATTTTGCTTAAAAAAAACACATCTTTTGATTCTTCTTACTTCCCCATGAAGTAAGTAATACAAATTTTATCATTTCCGTTTTCCAAAGAAGAAAACTGAGGCTTAGCAAAAGAAATTAATTTTCACAGATCTTGTAAATGGCAGAAGAATGGATTCAGGTCTTCTGACTCCCACTCCATTTCTTTTTCTACCACATCCTCTTGCCTTTCAAAGATAATATTCCATTTTACTCCTTTCTTTCCTACCCTAGCAAAATTAGCCAGAATTAGCTCATGTGAAATTGGCACACCTAACTATAGGTCCCTTAATCTACAGGTAGAGAGACTCTTAGAAGTCAACTAGTTTATTCTCCCCTTTTTATAGAGAAGGAAACTGAGATCTGGGAAGATTAAATGATTTTTAAAAAGGTTACACAAGAAATAAGCTTTAAAGCAAGAGCTAGAGTCCATTTCAGTTTCCTTCAAACTTATTTGGTACAAAGGAAAGTCCCTCCTTTATTTCATGGACTATTGGGGCAGAAAAGGTCCCCTTTGAAACATGAGAAAAAGCATCAGGCCTGTTCCAAGGGGAAGGACCTTCTCTATACAAACTGAAAGTTTAGAAGTCAGGGTACAAAGGGCTATTCCATTGGTGCTTCTATCTAATTTTGCCTGAGAACCAGAGTTAAAAACCATTAGGTGCAGAAGAGACCTTTAAGCAAATTTGTAAGCCTGGCCAAAGCTCCAGATGACAAAGTCCAAGAACAGCAAGGTATCAAATCTAGGGGCTAATTAGAAATCTGCTGCAGGTCCAGAGCTGAGGGAAATCACAATTACCGTCAGTAAAGAAAGACAATGGCACGTCAGGGGTCTAGGAGGCAAGAGTGTGGGCACCCTATACAAATAGCTCTTGAGAAGAGCCAGGGTGAGTGGGGGCTGGTCAGCATGGGGACCTTTTAGGAGGCGTCAGAAAGAAGAGCTGCTGCTGTCCAAGTGCTGGGCTGATGCAGAGACTGGCCACCAATGGATTGTGAGGAGGCTCCAAAGACAGTTTTTGTTTTGAGTCAGAGGCTTATTTACTTACTACCTGGCTGACCCTTTAAAGAGAAGAAAAGGGAAGTCACAACACTTAATTTCCTAGCTCCTGATACTTAATACCCCATGTGATCTTTTAGCAAGTTTTTTGGGTTTTAATTTTCTCATCTTTCAAAAGATAGACTTAGACATGATGACCTTTAGGGTATGGTCAATCACCAGATGGATGATGTCTCCCAGATCTAAAATTCTATGAATGTGTATAGGAGGGAGATGAGCACAAACTGGAAATCATGGGGACAGGAGGAGATGCCCTCCCCATTGTGTTTTTTCTTGGAGTTCTTCCCCTTCTGTAGGGATTATTCTATGAGTGAGGGCGTTTATGGGTGTCCGTGCCAGCTCACAGCTCATGCTCCCCTAGAACCCACACACCAAGTGTACTGGGATATGGAATAAGACATGAGGAAGAGATGGAATCAGGAGCATCCTCGATCTGTCTGCCTGAACTGTTTGGTCCAATTTGGTAAAAAAAAAAAAAAAAGATGCCCACCTGCAATGGATAACTTCCTTGGAATCCAGAAAGTTTTTTTTTTTCTTATTAACATTATTTTATTTTGTTTTTTAAATAGTTTTTTTTTATTTTTCCAAATGCATGCAAAGGTAATTTTCAATATTCACCTTTTCAAAACCTTGTGTTTCAAATTTTTTTTCTTTTCTCCCTTCCTTCCCATCTTTAAAACAGTAAACAATCTGATATAAGTTAAACATGTGCAGTTCTTCTGGAAGATTATTACTGTTAAAGATGATTCCCTCTGGGGGAAAGACCATTCAAGGCAGCATCATGTCATGGGAAGCATTAATGTCCATAACATATATTCTCTGGCCTTCCCTAGTGGAAGGTGAGATTGCTGTGGGCTCTGAAAGTTCAAAGCACGTTAGCTTGGAATAGTGGAAAGAGCCCCAGATGAGATGTCCCAAAAGTCTTAGTGCCTCTCAGAGGCCTAATAGTACACTAAGATTTTTGATGAATTCTTTTAGACTCTAAGGTATTGTATTTGAATTCAGTCTAACAAATTTAAAACTACTCTAAGGCTTTTGGGATACCCTAGATTTAGAGTCAGAAGAAGCCTTTCTGGGCTACTTATTACCTGATTGGGGGTGGAGTGCAGAGGAAACATAGGCAAGGTATTTTATTTGTCTGGACATCCAAGTTCCAAGTTTCAACATTTTAAGACTTTGTGATCCTATATACTTATTTGCTTACTGTTCAAGTAACTGAGCAGTACTCTAAGAACCAATAAATAGATAGGCCCTTCTTTATTAGGGGGCTTCTTGGGTGGATGAATGGGCAGCCCTGCCTCAGTGGTGACCAGTGCCCACAGTGAATGACCTGCTAGCTCTTGCCACCTCCCTTTGCAATGCAGCATCATGAAAATAGATATACATTGACCAAGCTGGGCACATGTCTGGTGAAGCATTCATGACAAAGCAGGGCCAAGAGACTGATAGAACCTAAAGAGACCATTATAGATTTTTAGAGTCATAGGAATCAATTAAAAATTAAATCAATGAATTAATCACTCAATTATAGATACAGGAGACCCAAAAGCCTTGGTGTAGCTTGAACCTAGTAAAACTTATCAGCTTATAGTTTTATCAGTTAAAACTGCATTAGGATTTTGAGGATACCTGATATGCAATATCACTACAATGTGCACATTGAATATGTACATACATATAAATATATGTGCATCGCATAACATATGTACTTATGTGTAGATATATGTGTATACATGTGTTTATATAAATAAAAATTATACAGAGGTGGGGATGGGGAAGAAGAAGGCATCAATAAAGGAAAGAACCAAGAAAGATCTAATATATGAATTACTGTTTGGGCTGAGCTGGGAAGAAAATTAGGGATTCTAAAAGATGGAAGCTACTCCAGGCATTCAACAAACATTTTTTTCCCCTGAGGCAGTTGGAGTTAAGTGACTTTGCCCAAGTTCACACAGCCAGGAAGTGTCTGAGATCAGATTTTGAACTCAGTTCCTCCTGACTTCAGGGCTGGTGCTCTATCCACTGCACCACCTAGCTGCCCCTCAACAAACATTAATTAAGCACTTACTGTGCATGAGGCTCTCTTAGGAACAATGAACAGAATTTACAAATTTACTCTGCAAACAGAGTAAGAGAATTTATATTTTATGGGGAGCAAGTAGAACATTTACCAGACAAGTAAATGTAAGGTATTTTTAAAAAGTAATACAATTCCCAGTGTACAGAGTCCTCTCCCACATGCTGCACATGGTGCCACCTGCACTCTCTGATGCTGAGAAGTTGGCATATATCCTGTCTCCAGGTTGATATCATGGAAGGCAGTCATGACAACAGAAGTAGCAACAATAACATCCACTGTTTGTTGCGAGGTGTAGCCCAGTTTCTCTTTACTGGCATGAAAGGAACAATAATGTGCTATGGAGTCCAGAGGGGAGGCATGTACAGCTTGTGGGAAATGCCTCTTGGATGTGCCCACCCTAAACAACTGAGTTGAAGGGAAACTGATTATATCATGACTTCCAACAGAGTTGGGGGAGCTAGCAGGTAGCGGGTATCACTAATCAGGGTTTAGTCAATGATGAAGATTATGAATTTAGTCAGTGCCTGGGATTAAGAAGTAGCCTCTGGTCCAAGGTTGGGAGTCAATCTATTGACACAATTAATTGACATTATTTTGGATCAAATATGGGTATTTTGGCTTCATTATATATTTCTTACATTTATTAAACACCCACTACATGCTGGACACTATGATAAATACTTTACAAATATTATCTCATTTCATCCACATTCTGGGAACTACTCTGGAAAGTAAATGTTATTATAATCTCCATTTTATAGTTGAGGAAACTGAAGCAGTCAGAGATTAAATGACTTGTCCAGGATCACACATCTAATAAGTATTGGAACTCAGGTTTTGCTGACTCCAAACCCAGAACTCTATCAACTGGGCTATGCTTTATCAGGTGTCATCCCCATAAATGCAAATTCATCATCACCAGGGGCCACTGGTCCATATGGTTTTAATAGCCTGAGAAGGGCAATAAATTTGGTAGGCATACAAATCCTATCATGACCTTGTTGAGCTGAATTACAGCTCAGATATGCGTGAATATATCCGGTTCTATATCATGTTTTCTGAACCTCAGCTCCACATCACTTGTTACCTTCCAGATATTTCAAAATGGAAATCCCTGAGATGCTTCCGTGTCCATACTTATGCACTGGCTACCCTCCAAGCTTAGAAAGCACTACCTTTTTATTGCTACCTAATCAAATCCCTTTTTTTCTTTAAGAAGCAACTCAAGTACCATTCCCCCCCCCCCCCTGGCAACTGGGGGTAAGTGACTTGCTCAGGGTCATTCATGAAACATCTTAAACTAATTTTCTTTCTTCTAAGACCTTTCCTTTTCCAAACATCTGTATTTCTATTGAAAGGGATGTATGGAGTATTTAGGGAGGACCAGCGCCTCTGGTTTGAGGGCTTCCCAAGTCCTTTTCAGTGTTGCTTATCCACCTTTAGTGTTCACCTTCATCCAACTCTTAGTGCTGGTTTCAAGGAACTGTAACATGCACAGTGGCCACACCCTGTAAAACCATTTCTGCTGACAGGCTAAACCAGGTTGAAGATAACCAACAAACCCGTCAGTAAGTTAAATGGATCTCAATGGGTAGAAGGAAAAGGTTAGATGTGAGGGATTCAGGGGAGGGAGAAAGATTTGGCAATTGGATAAATGATGGGGTAAAAGGATAATTAGAAAAGGACTCCAAAATTTCACACATTCGTTCAGATTCCACAGTCCCAGTTTCTCCCTCTCCAATCCATTCACCACATCCACAAAATCTTAGGTCCGTAGCAGCATAGTCAGGCGACCCAAGTTTATATGTCTGTTGTCTGCAAAGTATGTTGTCTTTGGGCAAGCCACTGAATGTTCCTAGGTCTCAGTTTTCTCAATGATAAGATGAGAAGCTCAGGTTCAGCTCTAGAGTTGTGGCCCTATAATGCTGACAGTTCAGAGCCCTGGTTTTTTCCTCTTTGGTATTTGAGCAAGTTTACTATCCTGATTGGACATTAGTTTCTTCATTTGTAAAATGCAGGTGTTAAACATGATGAGCTCTAAAGTTCTATGGTATGTGTAGTACTGGGTCCTTATTGGGAAAAAAGTGGGAAGGTTCTGAGGTTTGTGGTGAGAGGTGATGAAAATTGGCTTTGTATGAAAAAATTGTGACTCCTCTAGCCTTTTCCAGATGCTTCTAGGTCTGAAGATGGGAATGTATGTGGGGGGAACAATGTGTTTCAATGTCACAGGGGGCTTGTTTCATTCTTGTTGGAACATGAGTATAGAGCTGGCTTTCAAAGCCATTAAGAGCATGAATTATTCAGTGTGAACTCTCCTATTCTTTGGCAAACAGGTGTTCTGGGAGTGGAGCCTGATTTATTTAACAGGGAAGCCAGCCTCCAGACCCAATTCCTCACAGGATATCCCAATAAAAGTCAGCCACAAAAATTCCTGCTGGTACAGCCCATGCAAAAAGAACCATCCAGATTTCTCTGCTGAGTCTTTCTTGTCCAAATGGTCTTGGACTATCTTGGGATACAGAGAGAGGTGGAGGCAGAACCAGGGATCCTCAAGATCCATTATCTAGGAATCAAAAGCCCAAAGACATAGGGAGGCTGCCAGCCTGCCCACGGGACCCACTGAGTGCTGAGTGGGGCACTTCTGAGCAGAAACACTGACATCCCCATGGGTGAAACAAACCTTTTCAGTCCTTCTAGCATCCTCAGCAGCTTAGGCAGTAAGCCATTTCCCAAAGTCCAATGTTGAGTCTTGTTCCTGGAAGAGCTTGAGGTGGGGGGAGGAGAAATATGATGTCCTAATTCTTTTAGGGAGGACTAATTTTTTTCCCCTATTAAGCATTCAAAAGCAGATTCTGGAATATGTTTGTACTTTGTCTCACCAGTCCTTCATTTCCCCCATCTTTCCCCTTTATCTCTCCTTCTTCTCTTTCTTCCCTTTCCTCCTCCCTCCTTTCTCTTTTCCTTCTCTCACCTCTCTCCTACTTCTTTCCTCCTCATCTCCTCCCTTCTCTCTCTTTTTCTCTCTCTCTCCCCTCCCCCCACATACACACAATATCACCTCTGAGTGAGTATAAGGCAGCGGAAATAAACAGGACTCAGGGTAAAGCAGTTGTCTTCTTAAGAAAACTTGAAATGACCTCAGGACAGATCCAGGAGAAGGTTTTAATCTGAACGAAGTGCAAGCATCTCCAAGGTGATTCTACAGAACTAATAAACTAGGTTTGGAAGCTCGTAGGTTGGGAGGCGGTATCAGTTTCAGAAACTTTCATCTCGCAGATAAAGTGGGGGTTTAATAGTTGAGTTGGAGAAGATGGAAGGACCATTGAAGGATGTCAAGCACAGCTGTGCTGACCTGACTCTGTCTGTACTATGGCTGTGGGGGAGAAGGAGCTACCACATGTCTAGAGAGTGCTATAGCAGAGGAGTGAGCACTCTGCTATAGCAGAAGAGTAGAGATGCTAGTTTCAGTTCAGTGCAGAGAGGACAGCTGTAGTTTGTAGCCACTGAATGGACTACAGGGAGCAAGAGTATATATAGGCAGTATGGCCAGGGACCCTAGTTGGGGCTTAGTGTTATTAAGTGTATTCCTTAGAGAGGAATAAATAAGGTTGAGCTCTGGAATAGAACTCAGAAAATAACAGTAAGAAAAAGCTGAGACTTGAGTCATCATTACCTACACTTTGGGATTAGAAAATTATAATATTAGTTGATGAAACCAAAATAAAACAAAATAAAAATGAGTAAACAAAGAAGAAAGATAGTTACTGTGAATATAAAGAAGATCTGGATTCCTATTTAGAGGAACATAGAGCTAAACCATCATTCCTTTTTCAGTGAGAAACATCAAATGTTTCTAAATCCAAAAAAAGTTCTTAGAAGAACCAAAAAAAAAAAAAAAAGACTTTAAAAATCAAATAAAAGAGATCAAAGAAAAAATTAGAAATAAAATGAGAGCAATTCAAGAAAATAATGAAAAAAAAGTCAACCAATTTGAAATAGAGAATCAAAAACTTAAGGAAGAAAACAATTCCTTGAAAACTAGAAACATTAAATACCAATTATAAGGGACTCAATAAGGTCAAACTGTTTACTTCTCATATCATATGTGAAAATGTTTTCAATACTCTTAAGACTGTCATTATTTGAAAAGTATGAAAGGAGACTTGAGCTGAGCTGTGTATGATGAGGTGATTCTTTAAAAATAAATCTGCATAGGAAAAGATAAAAAAGTAATTATCTCATACAAATGAGAATGAAAAGAAGAATTGATATAGAAGATGCAAATGGAGGGGAAGGCAAATAATGCTGGGACTTTACTGTCAAAAATGGGTTAAAGTGGGAACAAATATATCTAGGCTATAGAAGTCTTTTAAATTTAGAAAAAATAGGAAGGTAATGGGATAGAAAAAGGGAGGGATTTTTAGAAGGGTATGTATATTAAGAATTAGGAAAGAGAGGGGTTAAGGGGGAAAACTCTTAGAAAGTTAATTAAATTAAGGTAGAGAATGGGACAATAAGGGAAGAGTAGGGAGGGACTCTTTGAGGGTTGGGTAGATAAGGAATAGGAGGGTAAAATAGAAGGAAGAAGTAAATTAGAGAAATGAGAAGGAATAGGGTAAATAAATAGGGTGAGAAGGATAGTGAGGAAATATGAAAAGAAGGCAAATACAAAAGTAATTATAGCTTAGAATGTAAATGGAATGAATTTATCTGTAAAATGGAAATGATTAACAGAATATATTAAAAATCTGAATTCAACAGTGTTACTTTCAGGAAGCAACGAAAATGAGAGATATACACACAGATAAAATAAAAGGTTGGTTTAGATTTGTTACATAACAACAAAAAAAAAAACAAGGGTAGTAATCATGATGTCAGGTCATAATCTTAGTTAAAGATAAAATACATGTGATTAAAAAGGAAAAATAAGAAAGCTATACTATGTGTCACCAAAATTATTTAATACGATTGTAGACCATTTAAAATAACCAGACAGTATAAAATATCTGAGAGTATTCCTACCAAAACAGAACAGGAATTACATGAACAGAAACACAAAATACTTTTTATATGATTAAAATCAGATTTAAATAAATGGAGTAATATTTATTGTTCATAAGTAGGTAAAGTCATAACAAAAAATGACAAATTTATCTAACTAATCTACTTATTCAATGTCATCCCAATTAAATTACTAGAAAATTATTTTTCTGAGTTAGAAAAACTGATAACAAAATTTATTTACAAAAACAAGAGGTTAAAAATTTCAAAGAAAGTAAGAGAAAAAAAATGTAAAGGAAGGAGATTTAACAGTACCAGATTTTAAACTATATTATAAGGCAAAGCATTGTTGGTGTAAAATGGATAAATTCAATTATTTTAAATTAAAATTTTCTTGTATAAATAACACTTATATAGCCAAGAATAAAAGGAAAGCAGAAAGTTAGGGAAAATTTTTACAATCTCTCAGATAGGATATAATTGTGTTATAAGAAATGATAAGCTGGTTAATTTAGAAAAACATGGAAAGACTTGGACCTTTGAAAGTCCCAGGTCTTAGATCAGAGAAAGAAATGGCAAATAGAAATATGCATAGTATACTCAAATATATACATATGTGTATGTATATGTATGTTTATAGTTATCTATATGTATATATTTGCTTTCAATTGTAGCCATCTCCAACTGAATCAAATTTATAAGAATGTAAGTCATTACCCAATTGATAAATGGTCAAAGGCTATACAATTTTTAGGCAATTTTTAGGTGAGGAAATTAAAACTATTTATAGTCATATGAAAAAAGGGCTCTAAATCACTATTGATTAGAGAATTGCAAATTAAGACAATTCATGCCCATCAGATTGGCTAATGAAAAGGAAAATGATAAATGTTGGAGAAGATCTGGGAAAATTGGAATATAAATGCAAATGCATTGTTGGTGGAATTGTGATCAGATCCAACCATTCTGGAGAGCAATTTAAAACTATGCCCAAGGGGCTATAAAAGTGTGCATATCCTTTGATCCAGCAATACTACTACTAGGTTTGTATCTCAAAGAGATCATTAAAAAAGGAGAAAGGACCCATATGTACAAAAATATTTACATAAAGTTATTTTTGTGGTGACAAAGAATTAGTAATTGAGAGGATGCCATAGATTGGGGAATGACTGAACAAGTAAGTTATGGTATATTGAATATAAGAGAATACTATTACAGTATAAGAAATAATGAGCAGGCTGATTTCAGAAAAACTTGAAAGGCTTACATGAACTAATGCTGAGTGAAATGAGTGGAACCAAGAAAACACTGCACACAGAAACAGCAACATTGTGAATGATCCACTATGATAAATTTGGCTTTTCTCAGCAATGCAGTGATCCAAGATAATTCCAAGGGACTCTTGATGGAAAATGCTATTTACATCCGAAGAAAGAACTATGAAGTCCAAATGCAGATCAAAGTATACTATTTTTACTTGTTTTTGTATCTTTCTCATAACTTTCCCCTTTTGTTCTGAGTATTTTTTCACAACACGACTAATGTGGAAATATGCTTAACATGATTATACATGTATAGCCTATATCAGATTGCTTTCTGTCTTGGTGGAGGGGGGCAAGGGAAAGAACAAAGGGAGGATGTTAGGGTTTTAAGTCACTGGAATGAATAGAGACAATTGATTTGATCCTACAAAGAGATGTTATGAGCCAGAACTTGAAACAAGGTACTGAGTGGAATTGAGGAGACAATGATTAAATCTAATTTAGCATTTATTTAATCCTACAACAAATAATGGTTTTCTAGTGATGAAATGATTTGTGTGTACTTAGTGTGCACCATATAAGCAAGAAACTCTCAGGGCCAAGCACATAGGAGCCCAAAATCCCACTTTTGGAGGAGGAGTCTGATTCATTCCCAGGTCTACTTTTGTGTGACTGGAGGCTTTGGATTCAGAGGGAGCTGGAGAAAAGATTTGGAAAGAGACAGTAAAGGACTTTTAACTCCTGGTTG
The DNA here is from genome assembly GCF_048593235.1 of Sminthopsis crassicaudata. Lineage (NCBI taxonomy): Eukaryota > Metazoa > Chordata > Mammalia > Dasyuromorphia > Dasyuridae > Sminthopsis > Sminthopsis crassicaudata. The sequence continues at coordinate 487,207,222 of NC_133617.1, read as the reverse complement.
CATTTTGAGGATTACTGGTACTGGAACTAAAACTAAGGCTGCCTCCAGAAGCCCCCCAAGAGATCTGCCCCCAGAAAATGATCGTATTTTAGAGACAACAGAACATTACAGGAGGAAGAAAAATTTGGAGCTCAAAATATTACAAAGATAAATGTTGAAAACTATCTTTACATGTAATTGGAAAAAAATACTGTTAAGATAGTTGTAACCTTTTTTAGGCTGGGGGTAGAAGAGTGGAAAATAAAGTAAAAAGTGAACAGGAAAGAACAAAAGAAGATCTAGGGAAAAAACACAGAAAAATTGGCTAGCTTTGAAAACAATATATAGTATTTATTCCACAGGGCTTTTTGAAATGGAAATTTGTTGTTTTATATTGAGTCTTTTCTTATATCCTGCATATCACTGTATATCCACTATATGTGGAAATATTTTTCATTTCTTGTTTTGTATTTAAGTTTAAAATGAATAAAAAATTTACACCAAAAAATTTACTAAATGAGGGGGCCAGTGAGAAGGATATATAAATGTTTGTAAAAATAGATAAATTAAATTTATTTATTATTATTTAATTATAGAATGTTTTATGACATATTTAATTACACATAAATTACTTTTTAAAAAAATCACTCATATGGGACATTGTAGAAATTAATAAATAAAATTATTTTTAAAACTATGAAAGGGATCTGAGACTTATGTTCTTTCATCATAAGGACTGTGTGATTTTTCATCGGTATCTCCATTTCTCAAGCAGGACTGCACAGATGTATTTTTAAAAATTTTGTTAAATTGGGGAGGGGAGTATTTCTCCTTTTCCCCTTCTGTATATCATTCTTGGTTGCTGCCCAAGATATCTTATCTATCCCTCATATTGGTTCTGTGGTTTGGTCAAAGTAATGTCCAATATCATTTCATGGCTGGTTGTCTGGGTATAATTTATGTATTTGCTCATATCTGTGTTGCCAATAAGTCAACCAAAACTAGAGGAGGAGTGAGAGCCAAAAAAATGGATTATAAGCAACTTGAATGAATTCTCTCAACATTTCCCTCCAAACAACTTTAAAATTACACCTTGAATCAAATTTTGAAGCAGCAGAGTGAACAAAAAGTCAAAGCAAGACATTTTTCTGGAGTAAGAAACTTAGGAAGTTGTCAGAAGTTTGTAATGATGAAAATAGATAGAAACCCATGTAGAGTCCATACACTGTAGAAGCAACATAGTGTTGTGGCTTCAACACTTCAGGAACTCTCACATTGAGAATGATAAGGGAGATTGGACAACTGGTCAGAAAGTGATTACAGGGGATTCTTTGCTGACACTGGGCACAATTGGATATAACTGATGCTGATTGGCAACTCTATTATCCATAGTTCATTTCTGGATTATAGTTCCAGAGGAGAGAGAAACACTGAGGGTCAGTCACAAAAAAACAAAACAAAACAAACAAACAAAACAGGAGTTTTGGTCACAGTTTCAAGGGAAAGAAAGCTAGCAAAGTAGCTACAGAGCAATAGGAATACTTCCTGAGTAAAGGCTAGAGAGCAGAACAGAAAAGTGACCAAACTTCTCCCCAGATCCTACCACCTTAGAAGCATTAAAAACTTGTAGACTCCCAGAACTAGCTCTGAAAACAGTAGCTGAGCAGAATCAAACTTTAACATAAAGTTGAATGTGAAGAAATAGGGTGGAGGGGGGGGAATGAGAAAACAATAAAAAAGATATTATTTGACTATAAAAAGGTACTATGGTGGCAGGATAGGTCAAGACATAAACTCAGAAGACAATAAGTGAAAACAGCCATAAGCAAAACCTGTAAGAAAAATGTTAATCGGACTCAAGCATAATAAAATTTTCTGGAAAAGTTAAAGAAATAAGATTGGTAAAGAAAAAAATGGGAAAAGAAATGAGAGCGATTCAGGAAAATGATGAAAAGACAACAGAGAGATAATTCAGGCCAGTTCCAATAGACTTGTGTTGGAAAGAATCAGATGCACCCAGAGAGAGGACTGGGGATTTAGTATGGATCACACTTTTTTGTTGTTTGCTAGTTTTTTTCCTCTTTTTTCCCTTTTTGATCTGATTTTTCTTATGCAATATGATAATTGTGGAAATATGTGTAGAGGAATTTCATTTATTTAACATATATTAGATTGTTTGCTATCTGGGGAGAGAGTGGGGGAAGAGAGGAAGAAAAAAAAATTTGAACACAAGGTTTTGCAAAGGTAAATGTTGAAAGCTATCTATGCATGTATTTTGAAAATAAATTTTTTTTAAAGAAAGTGCTTTATAAACCATAAAAAAAGAAAATTATGAAAAGAGAACTAACAATTCGGTAAATAAAAACACAACAAATACTAAAGAACACGTTAAGAATAATAGTCAAGTGGAAAAGGGGATACAGAGTCTTACTGAAAAAAAGAATTCCTTAAAAATTAGAATTAGGCAAGTGGAGCCTAATGACTCTGTGAAACATCAAGAAACAAGACAAAGTCAAAACAATGAAAAAAAATAGAAGAAAATGTGAAAAATCTCATTGGAAAAACAACTAACCTAGAAAATAGGTCAATGAGAGATAATTCAAGAATTGTTGAACTACTTAAAAACTATGATCAAAGAAAGAGCCAAAAAAATATTAAGTTGTGCCAATAGCTTAGGTCCAGATGATAAAAATAGAAACAGAAAGAATCTGCCAATCACCACCTGAAAGAGATGCCCAAATGAAAATTTCCAGGAATATTATAGTCAAATTTCAGAGCTCCCAGGTAAAAAAGAAAATATTTAAAGCATTGGGAAAGAAACAAATCAAATATTATGAAGACACAGGACCACATAAAATTTAGTAGCTTCTACCTTAAAGGAGCAGAGGGCTTGGAATATGATATTCTTGAAATCAAAGGATCTAGGGTTATAACCAAAAATCACCAACCCATAAAAATTAAGTATAATCCTTCAGGAGAAAAAAAGGACATTCAATTAAATAGAGGATTTTCAAGCATTTGTGATGAAAAGATCAGAGTGAATTAGGAAATTTAACATTCAAGTATGTGACACAAGAGAAACATGAAAGTGTAATCATAAGGGCCTCAATAAGGCTAAATTGTTTACATTCTTATATGGGATATATATAATCCCTAAACACTATCATTATTGGGACATTTAAAAGTAATGTACATAGACAAAAGGCATGGATGTGAATTAATTATGTTCGAATGATTTTTCCCCAAAAAATGAAGGAGAGGGAAAGAACTATATATTGGGAGAAGGGACAAAGGAGAGGTAGAATAGAAAAATTTTCTCACATAAAAGAGGCACGCAAGGAAGAACTTTTCTAATGGAGGAGAAAATAGAAGTGCGGCAATTCTTGAACTTTACTCTCATTGGAATTGGTTCAACTAGGGAAAAATGAATACACACACATACTTAATTGTGTATAGAAAACTATCTTACCCAATAGGGAAATCAGAAGAAAAGGGGATAAGAGAATGGGGGGAGGATAGGAATAAGGAATAATAAAAGTAAGGTCAGATGAAGCGAAGCAGTAGTTAGAAGCAAAACAGACTTTTGAGGAGAGGAAGGACAGGATAAAAGAAATAGGATGAAAAAAAACACAGAAGAAAATGGGATGGAGAGAAATACAAATAATTATAAATGTGAAAAAAATAGAATGACCTAATCCATAAAATGGAAGTAGACAGTAGAATGGATTAGAAACGAGATTCCAACAGTAGTTTGTTTACAAGAGACACATTTGAAAGATGCACACAGAGTTAAAATAAAGGACTGGAACAAAATCTAATATGCTTTTAATTGAATTAACAAAAGGCAAGACTAGCAATCTTGATCTTAGACAAAAATAGATCTAATTTAAAGTGATAATCAAGGAAACTACATTTTGCTAAAAAAAATACCATAGATATTGAAGTAATATGAAAAAAAATTTATAGCAAGTTTTTCTGATAAAACCTCATTTCTTAAATATAAACTGAGGATAGAATGGAGTCAAATTTATAAAAATATATAAAAATAAGAGCCATTCCCCAATTGACAAATCACTAAAGGAAATAATCAGGAAATTTTTAGAAGAAGAAATCAAAGCTATCATTAAATTAAAAATGCTCCAAATTCCTATTGGTTTGAGAAAGGCAAATTAAAACAACTCTACCATCTCACACATCCAAAATGTCAAATGTTGGAGGGAATGAGAGAAAAATAGTATACTAATGAACTGTTTTCAATCCTTCAATCCCTATTTGGGACTATAAATCCAAAGGGCTATAAAACTGTTCATACCCTTTGACCTATCAATATCTTTATTTAGTCTGGACCCCAAAGAAATTAAAGAAAAAGGAAAAAGACCTATTATAATAAAAATATTTATAGTAGTTCTTTTTGTAGTGGAAAAGAATCGGATATCAAGGGGATAGTTATCATTTGGGAAATGGCTCAACTTGTGTGTGATGTGATTGTAATGGAATACTATTGTGCTATGGGAAATGACTAGGGGAGTGTTTTCAGAAATACATGACAAGACCTACATGAATTGGTGCAAAGTGAAGTATGATGAACCAAAAAATCATTATGCACAGTAACAGTAGTGTAATGGTGATCAATTGAAAAACTTGACTCCCCTTATCAATACAGTGATCCAAGGCAATTCTGAAGTGTTCATGATGAAAAAAAAATGCTATCTGAGAGGAAACAGATGAACTCTGAGTACACATAAAAGTATGATTTTCTTACTTTCTTTATTTTTCTTACTTAAAAATGATTAATATGGAAATATGTCTTGCATGATTTCACATGTATAATTTATATTATATTGTTTGCCTTCTCAGTGAGGGGGAAGGGTAGGAGGGAGAGAATTTGGAATTCAAAACTGAAAAATAAAACAATGTTAATAATAAAAAATTAAAAATAATTTTTTAAATGCTGAAAAAATTCTTTTGGAATTGGGGGTAAAGTTCTGAAAAGGAGAGGACAGCTGCTTTCTGGAAGACTCAGGAAAACCAGGTCCAAGAAGTAATATTTTACCTGAGTTTAGTAATAAAATAAGGGTGACTAGAGAATATAGACTTCTCAGGGAGAAAAGGAAAAAGACTCTGTACTGGCATCTGTTCTGGAAACAAGTTGAATTCAGTGAATTGGCAAATGTGTCCCAAATTTAGGGCATGTCTAAGCAAGACTTAGCTTCTAAACTGAAACAAGCTGAACTCTAGCTTTTTTGGGTACTTAAAATGATCTGGAGTAAAATAGTTGAAATAGATTGGCTTGAGAGTGTTCTATTCCTAATGATTTATTATAATAACTCTCCTTTGGAAGTCAATTATATAGCATCATATCACAGTTGAGAATTTAGAGAGTTTAACTAAGACCAATTTTGAACAGCTAAAGTAGATACCAGGAAAATCTATGCACTGTGAACCATTTTCATAGCTCTCTCAGGACCATTTTAATCTTGGTCTACAAACAATTCTAGCACATTTGATCTTATCTTGTTTTCTAGGTAGCATATTAGAGTAGTAAATTAAGTAGTAAATTAGACAGGAGGAAGACACACTGAAAGCAAAGGAATTTTCTTATTGTTATAGAGTCATTTCAATAGTGTCTGATTCTTTGTGACCCATTCAGGGTTTTTTTGGGCAAAGACACTGTGGAGTGGATTGCCATTTCCTTCTCCAGCTCTTTTTACAGATGGGGAAACTGAGGCATTAAGTAATTTGCCCAGAGTCACACACTGAGTGTCTGAGGTTAGATTTGAACTCAGGAAGATTAGTTTTCTTGACTCCAAGCCTAAAGCTCTGTGTACTATGGCTCTACCTTACTGCCCAAAGGAGGAGAAGAGGACTGGGGCTGATTTCATCAATATATTGAACTTCCTAATGAGGATACTACCTTTAACTAATGTAAATTTGTTCCTGAGCTTTAATTCTGTAAATTTGGCATATTATAAGATTAAGTAACACAAATACCTCACAAGGTCCTTGTGAGGACTGCACTTGATAGAAACAAGAAAGTTCCTGACCTTAATCAATAGCTCTGAGGCTCAATTTTTCACTTATAAAATGGAGAGAGGAGACCTATGCTACCCCTCTGTGGGCAGCTAGGTGATGGCATAGTGGATAAAATGCTGGAGTCAGGAGTTCAAATTCAATCCCAGATATTTCCTACTGTGTGACTCTGGGCAAATCACTCAACCCTGTTTGCTTCAGTTTCCTCATCTGTAAAAATGAACTGGAGAAGGAAAGGGCAAACCTCTCTAATATCTCTGCTGAGAAAATCTCAACTGGAGTCATCAGGAGTTAGACATGACTGAAAAAACAATTGTGTCCTACAGGGTTATTTGTGAGGAAATAATCTGTAGTTTTTTTTTTTTTATTTGTAAAGTGTTTTATAAATCTTAAAGCACTTAGATAAAATATCAGCTATTGTCAGGGGACAAATAGACCTACATGTTTCAACAGATCCCAAGGACTTCAATGGATCATAAAACATTTGTTTAGTGGGAAAAGCCCTGAATTTGGAACCATAGAGTTAGTGGTTCATAGATTTAGGTCTGAAAAGGACCTTAGGGCTATCAAGTCTCTCCTTCCCTCAGAGAAGGAATGAAGAGATTTCAGTCCAAGGTCACAAAGGTCATAAATGACCAAGATGGGATTTGAACCCAGTACCTCTGACTCCAAACTACTCTTTCCACTGTATCACACCTTGTCAGAGATTTGAATCAGATGATTAGTTCTGTTACTTATTTTTATATGAATCTGAGCGATTAATTTGGCCTTTATAGCCTCAGTTCTTCTATATAAGAGGAAGGTAGAATTAGGTCATCTAGAATATTCTTTTCAGTCTCAAATCCTATGATCCTTTGAGAGGGAGAATACTATAAATACAATAATTAATGTTCATAATGTCATAATTATGACAGTCATGGAAAAATGTGAAGTTATATTCTATAACCTCCATTTAAGAAGGAATGGAAGGCAAGAATGTAAAAAATGTAAAGTTGCTCCCAGAGCAAATTCATTTTGGGAGAGGTAGGTTAATGGGGGAGTATGGTGGAGCAAAAGGTGCTATAATGCAATTGAGGGAAGCTGAACAGTACCTAAGATAGCACCATTGCTTTAGTGGGGGGCAGCCTATCCCCCAGGGGTTCTGAAAGGAACCTTACAGCTCTAAGGAGAACCTTGGTGCAATGACTGCAGCTGCTTTGGGGAGGAAAGTATCAATACACAGTGTTGTCACCTGGGATAAGACTTGTTCACCCCTGTCCTAGTACCAGTTTTATTTGTTTTGATTTTTTTTTTGGTGATGTAGAGTTCAGTGACTTGCCAAGGATCATACAGCTAGGAACTGTTAAATGTCTGAGGCTGGCTTTGAACTCAAGTCCTCCTGACTCCTGACTCCACTGCTCTATCTACTGTGTCATCTAGCTATCCCATAATTCCAATTTTAATAGAAGGGTATTACTACCTTTGGTATTTATTCCTTGTATGATCTTGAATAAAACACTTAACCATGTAGAATCCAGTCTTCTCATCTGTAAAGTAAATGAAAAAGGAGTTTGGAGTTATGAGTTCAAACCTTACCATATTTTTGTTATTGTTGTTCAGTAGTGTGCAATTTTTTATGACCCTTTTGGGGTTTTCTCCAGAATGTTTTGCCATTTCCGTCTCATTTTACAGATGAGTAAACTGAGGTCAACAAGTTAACTGACTTGCCCAGAGTCTACACAACTAGGAAGTATCTGAGGCCAGATTTGAACTCAGGAAGATGAGTCTTACTGACTCCAGGGCCAGGACTGTGCACTACACCTCCTAACTACCAGATACTTAGTGCCTCTGATACTTAACTAATTATGTGATGCTAGGCAATTCTGAGTGTCATTTTTCAAATAAGGAGATAAGAACCTATGACCTCTCAGATCTTTTTTAGCACTAGCTCTTTGAGCCTATGAGCCTTGAATTAGAAAGATTTCCATTTTAGGGTTAAATTTTTTAAAGATGCTGAAAGAAAATAGTTTCAATTCGAAACCCTCTTCTAACTTGATCTTACTAGAAACAAGAGGCATTACCTAATGTCCCTACTTGGGGATAGTGCTGTGAAAAAGCCCCAAACCATTGGGTGGGAACAGCAAATATAACAGAGAAGAAAGGGAGCCCCCATTTTGGCTGTGATGTCCTTCTAGGGTCATTCTTCTGGATGGCCCCAGCATTGCTCTCCAAGTGGTGTCATCAACAGAGGAGCAAATAATAATAGCAATTGTTGTTGTCATTGAGTTGTTTATGGATGTTCAGTTCTTCGTGACCCCATGGACTGTAGCACATCAATAAAGTCCATGGAGTTTTCCTAGCAAAGATTCTGGGATAGTTTGACATTTTCTTCTCCAATAATAGCAATAGCTAACACTTTAAGAATAAGGTACTTTTAGGATAGCAAAACACTTTACATATATTATTTAATTTTATTTTATTTGTTCTTTACTAAGGAAAAGGACCCACAAATGTTTGTAGCAATTCTTTTTGTAATGGAATTGGAAATTGAGTGGATGCCCATCAGTTGGGGAATGAAAAGTTATGATAGATGAATGCAATGGAATTTTATTATTCTGTAAGAAATGATGAGCAGACCAATTTTAGAAAAGCCTGGAAAGACATTCATGAACTAATGCTGAGTGTAGTGAGCAGAACCAAGAGAACATTGTACACAGTAACAAGTTTATGTGATGATCAACTCTGATGGACTGGGTTCTTTTCAACAATGAAATGATTCAAGACAATCCCCATAGATGTCCAGAGAGAGAATTATGAAGATTGAATATGGATCAAATCATAAAATTTCACACTTTTTGTTGTTGTTATTTGTTTGTTTCCCACCCCCCCTCATGTTTTTCCCTTTGATATGTTGGTTTTTTTGTTTGTTTGCTTGTTTTTTGTGTGGATATGTGCAGCATGATGGATTTGGCAACAAGTTTAGAAGAATTGCATATGTTTAACCTATATCAGATTATTTGTTGTCTTGGAGAGGGGTGATGGGGGGGGGAATTTGGAACACAAGGTTTTGCAAAGGTGAGTGTTGAAAACTATATTTGGAAAAATAAAATACCATTAATTTGTTCTTCACAGCAACCCAGGGAGGTTAGTGCTATTTTCCTCTACTGTTGGTGAGAGATGTTGTGACTTGTCTAGAGTCACACACCTAGAGAGTATCTGAGGAGGAATTCAAACTCAAGTCTCTCTGATGCCAAGTCTGGCAATTCATTCATTCATGCTTCCTTTTAGATCTTAACTAAAATTCCACATCTACAGAAGACTTCCCCCAACTCCTCTTCATTGTAATACTTTCTTCCTACTAATTATGTCTTATTTATCCTGTATATAGCTTGCTTTGTATATATTTGTTTGCATATTGTCTCCCCCATTAGATTATAAGCTCCCATGAGTGTACCTTTTATCTCTTTTTTTTTCCCCGTTGTTTAGTATGGTGCCTGGCACATAATGGGTACTTAAAGATTTATTGATTGACTCAATCAATATTTATTGAACACCTACTATGTGCAAGAGCTATGAGGATATTGTGTCTTTACACAAAGATGAATAGGTCACAACTCCTACCTTTAAGGAGTTACAGTTTAATTTGTAGCATAGTTTAACACAAAAAAGCTCATTCAATCTATACTACTGAACTAAATAGAAAAGGCAGCTAGCCTTGATGAGGCTGCCTTTTCTTGTTATATCTTTTCCAATAAGAATGCTTTCACTGGATTGTTCACATTCTTTATAGGGAATCCCCTGGGATTAGGGAGTCATTTTCTCCAGGACAAGGATCAGAGTCTTTTTACTCTTTAGATTTCATGTCTCTTATTCTCTGTGTCCATATGAAAATTACAGCTAAGGATAATAAGCTCCCTCTTGATTTTCAGGGGGAAATGGTCCCTCGATGGGTTTTTCCTCTCCTTCTCAGAGAACAAGAGAAGGCCTATAATGAACGAGTCCTGTCCATGTTCACAAATAATTAACCCAAAGCAGAGATTTCTCGAGCTCTGGGCCAGCCACGGGAATGTTTTATTCATGGGACCGGCCACAGTGTGATCAATTATGGGAGCTGCTCCCGTGCTGTGCCTGCCTCCTGAAAGCTGCCCGGGCCTTCATCATCCTGACATCTAAGGTTTATTTTGGGATCCCTGAGTCCTGTAGCTCTATTTCTCTCCCACTCACTGCTGCCTCTGTCCCCTGGGCTACTAGGGCTCCTCGGGGAGCAACCCTCATCTGTTCCCTTATGGTATTGGCAGGGGATGGTTTGACCATTTGTTTCCTCATCTTGGTTGTCCTGGGTGGCTCAGCTTCTCAGATCTCCAACCTATCATAGTGCTTCAGAGCATTGGATCTGGAGACAGGAAGACAGGTTCAAATCTTGTCACAGTTATTTAACAGCTGCATGACACTGGACAAGTTCCTTATCCTTCCTCATCCTCAGGGCCTCATCTGTAAAATAAGTGGGTTTAAATCCAGGTTTTGTGACTCTAAATTTGGTGCTCTTTCCACTATGCTTTTTGGCATAACATAGCTGCAAAAAATTTCATGTAAGAAACAGTTGAGGCTAGAGAAGACTTAGAGGAATGACCTTGGCAAATCACTTTCTCTCCTTAGACCTTAGTCTCCTTATCTGCAAAATAGGGATGGTGGTGGTTAGACTAGATAGCTACTTGAGCTTCTGTCAAAACTACATCTATATTCCTATGACGATAGCATCTTTAATATTTAAAGGCCTGCCATGTAAAAGGCAGATTGGATTTGTTCTGTGTGACTCTAGAGGAGAGAACTAAGTACCAGTCAGTGAAAGTTACTGAGAAGATGATTTCTGCTTGAGGGAAAACACTAACTCTAAAATAATTAGAGCTGTTCAACAATGGAGTGAGCTAATTTTTGTATGATCATAACAATTTATGTTTCTAGAATGTCTTCCAGTTTACAAAACACTTTTCTTACAACTAAAAAAAGCACATTATTCCCATTTTGTAGATGAAGAAACAGAAGCTCAGACAAGTCAACTGACTTGCCAATAGTCATATAGTGAGTGTCAGAGTCATGTCTGGACTCAGGTTTCTTGACTAATTCTAGCAATTTGAGTACTATCCCATGTAGTATTTCATGGTTTCCAAACACTGTGGCTAGATGACTTCCCCCTTCCTGTCAGGAACCCATGCACCAGGCTGAATGAGAGGACTCTTAAAGTTTCTTTCAATATTAAATTATCTGATTCAATGGATAAGTGGTCTTCAGCTACCTGTGATTGAACAGTAGCAGATAGGGCAATGATATAGGTCTGTACTCATGTATATTGACTGGCTTAGCATGTGCCAGCAATTGGGATTATTCCCTTGAAATATAGCAAATGAAATTAATAGTCTGGAATTACACATAGGCAGAGTGGACAGTTGCTTTCAGAGTGTTATTTGAGAGGAATCCGGAAGGCCAAAAGGTATTATGATCACAGACTTGTAATTAATGTCTGAGTTTCTTCCATTAGAATTTTTATTTTTCGTGTCAAATCTATGTTCGCTGTTAAAAAGTAAGTCCCCTGGGGAAGGGGAACACATTAAGCTGTCTTCAGCTAATGGCAATCAATTTATTAGTAACTGCTGGCTCAAGTCCTTGCCCAATGAGACACAGTAAGTCATCTTCCAAAGAGAGAAGAAAAAGATAGTTCCAGGACTAGGGCCACTTAATCTGGGGAAAGGAAGCTTGGGTCCTCACCCCAGAGAAGTGAGATGAGGTGACAACATTATATATCTAGGCAGAGAGTTCCAGAAGTGATGGAAAAGAATGTTAAATCCCAATTTATTGTACATCCAATTTTGCTGAGGGTTTCTTCTTTCTGTGATGTTATCAACATTTTAGAGACTGGGATAGTAGAACCATAGTAGAGATATGCTCAATAGCTTGACCAATCAGAATTGTCTCCCCTTTGCCTCCCAACAATTGTAGAATTCCAGAATTTTTAAACTAGAAGAAGCTTTAGAACATGGAACATAGGACTTTACAGCTAAAAGTGGTTTGGGGAAATGGAAGGCCTTAAGAGAGCTTAAAGCATACAGGGGTTCACAAACTATGGTCTGCGGGCCAGATGCAGCCCCCTGAGGACATTTATGTGGCCCGCCGGGTTATGGCAAATGGGCTGAGGGGCAGAGACAGAATGTGAGGTTTTGTTTTTACTATAGTCCGGCCCTCCAACAGTCTGAGGGACAGTGAACTGGCCCCCTATTTAAAAAGTTTGAGGACCACTGGTAGAACATATGCTATTATATATTGCAAAGTTATCTTACAAAATAAAATGTGTAGTGTCAAGGCTGAAATGAACCTAGAACCTAGAATGTCATTTCACTCAGCTAGAAGAGAAATTTGGACATGGAACACCAATTATTAGATCTGGATGAGACTTCAGGATATAGGACAAAGAATATGTTAGAGCTGGAACTTAAGAACACAGAATGTTATAGCTAGAAAAGATTTTTGGGCATAGAACAACAATTTTTAGATCTGGATAGGACTTCAGGTCATAGACGAAAGGATATGTTAGTTAAGGATATGGAACAGAATGTCAGATCTTTGAGAGAACTTAATAAAGCATGTTAGTATTTGAAGAGACTTTAGAATATAGGGATCAGAAATTCTGAAAGGATATTTAGGACCCTGAAAACAAAATGTTAAGCTTGAGCTTAGAGGAACTAAAGAGATCAGTCTAGTCCAGCCCTTCATGTTACAAAAGGGAAACTGAGATACAGAGATAAATGATTTGTTCAAATTCAGATAGTAAATTTTTTTTCTTTTCTTTTTAAATTTTTAAATTAATTTTATAATTATAACATTTTTTTGACAGTACATAAGCATAGGTAATTTTTTTTTTTACAACATTATTCCTTGTACTCCCTTCTGTTCCGAGTTTTTCCCCTCCTTCCCTCCATCTCCTCCTCTAGATGGCAGGCATTCCCATATATATTAAATATCTTATAGTATATCCTAGGTACAGTATATATGTGCAGAACCGAATTTTGTTATTGTTTCAAAGGAAGAATTGTATTCGGAAGGTAAAAATAATCTTGGAAGAAAAACAAAAAAAATGCTCACAGTTTACACTCATTTCCCAGTGTTCTTTTTCTGGGTGTTGATGATTCTGTCCATCATTGATCAATTGGAATTGGATTAGCTCTTCTCTATGTTGAAGATATCCACTTCCATCAGAATACATCCTCATACAGTATCATTGTTGAAGTGTATAATGATGTCCTAGTTCTGCTCGTTTCACTCAGCATCAGTTGACATAAGTCTCTCCAAGCCTTTCTGTATTCCTCTTGTTGGTCATTTCTTACAGAACAATAATATTCCATAACATTCATATACCGTAATTTACCCAACCATTCTCCAATTGATGGACATCCATTCATTTTCCAGTTTCTAGCCACTATGAAAAGGGCTGCCACAAACATTTTGGCACATACAGGTCCCTTTCCCTTCTTTAGTATTTCCTTGGGATATAAGCCCAATAGTAGCACTGCTGGGTCAAAGGGTATGCACATTTTGATAACTTTTTGGACATAATTCCGGATTGCTCTCCAGAATGGTTGGATTCTTTCACAACTTCACCAACAATGCATCAGTGTTCCAGTTTTCCCACAGGTGTGTAGTGGTATCTCAGAGTTGTCTTAATTTGCATTTCTCTGATCAATAGGGATTTGGAACACTTTCATATGAGTGGAAATAGTTTTAATTTCATCATCTGAAAATTGTCTGTTCTTATCCTTTGACCATTTATCAATTGGAGAATGGCTTGATTTCTTATAAATTAAAGTCAATTCTCTGTATATTTTGGAGATGAGGCCTTTATCAGAACCTTTAACTGTAAAAATATTTTCCCAATTTGTTACTTCCCTTCTAATCTTGTTTGCATTAGTTTTGTTTGTGCAAAACCTTTTTAATTTGATGTAATCAAAATTTTCTATTTTGTGATCAATAATGATCTCTAGTTCTCCTTTGGACACAAATTTCTTCCTCCTCCACAAGTCTGAGAGGTAAACTATCCTATGTTTCTCTAATTTATTTATGATCTCATTCTTTTTGCCTAAATCTTGGACCCATTTTGATCTTATCTTAGTATGTGGTGTTAAATGTGGGTCCATGCCTAATTTCTGCCATAGTAATTTCCAATTTTCCCAGAAGTTTTTGTCAAATAATGAATTCTTATCCCAAAAGTTGGGATCTTTGGGTTTGTCAAACACTAGATTCCTATTTTTATTCACTATCTTGCCCTGTGAACCTAACTTATTCCAATGATCAATTCGACTATTTCTTAGCCAATACCAAATGGTTTTGGTGACTGTTGCTTTATAATATAGTTCTAGATCAGGTACAGCTAGACCACCTTCATTTAATTTTTTTTTCATTAATTCCCTTGAAATTCTCGACCTTTTGTTGTTCCATATGAATTCTGTTGTTATTTTTTCTAGGTCATTAAAATAGTTTCTTGGGAGTCTGATTGGTATAGCACTAAATAAATAGATTAGTTTAGGGAGTATTGTCATTTTAATTATATTCACTCGACCTATCCAAGAGTACTCAATGTCTTTCCAATTATTTAAATCTGACTTTATTTTTGTGGCAAGTGTTTCATAATTTTGCTCATATAATTCCTGATTTTCCTTTGGTAGATATATTCCTAAATATTTTATACTACCAACAGTTATTTTGAATGGAATTTCTCTTTGTATCTCTTGCTCTTGGATTGTGTTGGTAATGTATAAAAATGCTGAGGATTTATGTGGATTTATTTTGTATCCTGCAACTTTGCTAAAGTTCTGAATTATTTCTAATAGCTTTTTAGCAGAGTCTTTGGGGTTCTCTAAGTATACCATTATGTCATCTGTAAAGAGTGATAGTTTGATTTCCTCATTTCCCACTCTAATTCCTTGAATCTCTTTCTCGGCTCTTATTGCCAAGGCTAGCGTTTCTAGTATTATATTGAATAGTAATGGTGATAGTGGGCAACCTTGTTTCACTCCTGATCTTACAGGGAAAGGTTTCAGTTTATCGCCATTACATATGATGTTTAGTGATGGTTTTAAATATATGCTCCTTATTATTTTAAGGAATAGTCCATTTATTCCTATACTCTCAAGCGTTTTTAGTAGGAATGTATGTTGGATTTTATCAAATGCTTTTTCTGCATCTATTGAGATGATCATATGGTTTTTATTAATTTGATTATTAATATGGTCAATTATACTAATAGTTTTCCTAATATTAAAACAGCCCTGCATTCCTGGTATAAATCCTACTTGATCATAGTGTATTATCCTGGGGATGATTTTCTGAAGTCTTTTTGCTAATATCTTAATTTAAGATTTTAGCATCAATATTCATTAAGGAGATTGGTCTATAGTTTTCTTTCTCAGTTTTCAATCTACCTGGTTTAGGTATCAGTACCATGTCTGTGTCATAAAAGGAATTTGGTAGGACTCCTTCAATCCCTATTTTTTCAGATAGTTTATATAGCATTGGAGTTAGTTGTTCTTTAAATGTTTGGTAGAATTCACATGCAAATCCATCTGGTCCTGGGGATTTTTTCTTAGGAAGTTGGTTAATAGCTTGTTCTATTTCTTTTTCTGAGATGGGACTATTTAGACTACTTACTTCTTCCTCTGTTAAGCTGGGCGAGCTATAGTTTTGAAGGTATTCTTCCGTTTCATTTAAGTTATCGAATTGATTGGCTTAAAGTTGAGCAAAGTAGCTCCTAACTATTGTTCTAATTTCCTCTTCATTAGTGTTGAGTTCTCCCTTTTCATTTTCAAGACTAACAATTTGCTTTTTCTCTTTCCTTTTTTTAATCAGGTTTACTAAGGGTTGTCTATTTTGTTGGTTTTTTCATAGAACCAACTCTTAGTTTTATTAATTAATTCAATAGTTTTTTTTTTTACTTTCAATTTTATTAATCTCACCTTTTATTTTTTGAATTTCAAGTTTTGTGTTTGTCTAGGGGTTTTTAATTTGTTCCTTTTCTAGCAATTTTAGTTGTAAGCCCAATTCATTGGCCCTCTCTTTCTCTATTTTATGCAAGTAAGCCTATAGAGATATAAAACTTCCCCTTATTACTGCTTTGGCTGTATCCCACACATTTTGGTATGATTTCTCATTATTGTCATTTTCTTGGGTGAAGTTATTAATTATTTCTATGATTTGCTGTTTTACCCTATCATTCTTTCGCATAAGATTATTTAGTTTCCAATTATTTTTTGGCTTATTTTCTCCTGGCTTTTTATTAAATGTAATTTTGATTGCATTGTGGTCTGAAAAGGATGCATTTACTATTTCTGCCTTACTGCATTTGATTTTGAGGTTTTTATGCCCTAGTATATGATCAATTTTTATATAGGTTCCATGAACTTCTGAGAAGAAAGTATACTCCTTTCTGTCTCCATTTAGCTTTTGCCAAAGATCTATCATATCAAACTTTTCTAGTATTCTATTTACCTCTTTGACTTCTTTCTTATTTATTTTGTGTTTTGATATATCTAATTCTGAGAGTGCAAGGTTGACATCTCCCACTATTATAGTTTTGCTATCTATTTCTTTTTGCAGCTCTCTTCATTTCTCTTTTAAGAATTTAGATGCTGTACCACTTGGTGCATATATGTTTAATATTGATACTGCTTCATTATCTATGCTACCCTTTAGCAGGATATAATGCCCTTCCTTATCTCTTTTAATTAGATCAATTTTTGTTTTTGCTTGATCTGAGATGAGGATGGCTACCCCTGCTTTTTTGGCTTCATCTGAAGCCACCTTTTACTTTTAGTTTGAATGTATCACCCTGTTTCAAGTGTGTTTCCTATAAACAACATATAGTAGGATTCTGACTTTTAATCCAGTCTGCTAACTGCTTCCTCTTTATGAGGGAGTTTACCCCATTCACATTTATGGTTAGAATGACTAATTCTATATTGCTTGCCATCCTGTTAACCCCTGCTTATGCTTTTCTCCTTTCCTTCCCTCTTACCCCCCCTACCCAATATTAAACTTGTGAACACCACTTGCTTTTCACAGCCCTCCCTTTTTAGTATCTCTCCCCCACCTTAAAGTTCCTCTTCCTATTTTACCCTTTTTTCTCACAATTTCTGTATTGCCTTCCCCTTAGCTTACAACTTCCCTCTCATTTTTCAATGAAGTGGAAGAAGTTTCACCATAAATCGAATATGTCTATTGATACACACTATGTTCATCTCCCCCCTTTCTTTCTCTCAGATATAATAGGGTACCTTTGCCTCTTCATGAGATATAGTACTACCACTTTACCCTTTTTTAAGATATAATTTCCTTTCCACCTCTAGTTTCTAGGACAAATTATACACATGTTCTTTATATATCTTTATGGCAGAAATATAATTCTTAAGATTTCTTTTTACCTTTTTAGAAATCTCTTGAGTTCTGTATTTGAAGATCAAACATTTTGTGAAGGTCTGGTTTTTTCATCAAGAATAGATGGAATTAATTTATTTCATTAAATGTCCATCAAGATAGTAAATTAATAGTAGACAAATAAAGGTCTCAAAAGATGATAGGATTTAGAGTTGGAGATAATCTTAGAAATCATCTAGTCCATTCCCATCGTTTTATAGAAAAGGAAACTAGAGAAGTTAAGTAACTTGCCCAGTATCACACAGAACAGAATCAGGAAAGTTGGGCTGCAGAATTTCAGATTCAATAAACTTTCCATTAAACTACATTGTCTTTCCTCACTGCCAGTCTAGGACAGTTTATCTGGCGGGGGGGGGGGGGGGGGGGTGTGTTCCGTGGTTTCACTTTGACTCTATGTGACCTTAGTAGAATAATTCTTTGCCATTTCCTCCTCTAGCTCATTGTAGAGATAAGGAAACTTAGTTAAATAGTGATTAATAATGCTTAATGAGTGCTTCAACATATACTGAGGTTTTTAAAGTAGTTGCCTGTAAGAACAAAACAACTGAAAAATTTTCAACTGAACTGAAAAATTAAACTCATTAGAAATTCAAAACAAATCATTTTAAGCAAAAGCAAAACCTTTTTATGGGCTCCCAAGAAAGGTTATTATGTCCCAAAAGAGAGGTTTTTAATACCATAGCTGAAGTCCTCTCTTATAGAAACGTGTGTAGTTTAACCATAGAAATAGTTATTGAAACTAACTGCACTTTGAAGTTGAACCTGACAAATCAAGAAGACAAATGGTGGTCTTGGTGGAAATCATAGAGAGAAGGGAAATATGACTTTCTAGTGCAAAACACTGGGGATGACCAATAATTTCAATGGATATGGATCAGGTTTCTGGAATCTGAGGCATCTTAAAGTGACTTGTCCAGGATCACACAGCTAATTAGTGTCTGAGGCCAAATGAAGCTGATTCTAAGCTCTGTGCTCTATCTACTGCACCACTCATTTTATCTGGGTGCCTAACTGGAATTTCACACCCTGCTATCAGGGGTCCTAGTGTCCGGGTAGGACATCTTTTCCTAAGAGTCATCCTGAGCTAAGAAAACACTGCCAGACTAATGACCTGCCTATGGAAGCTCCCTAGGCAACAAATCATTCCCCCCTTCTGCAAACCAAGCTGGGCAAACAGCAGATTCATTTAATGAAGACTTAAGGATCACATTAATAAACTGGGCTGATCCATCTTGCCTGTCCAGGAGTGATCAGGCTTCCTAGTCTGTCTCTCTTTCCCCACAAGCAATTTCATTGAACAACCCAGAATTGGATGGAATTTTAGCATTTGTCTCTGTTCATGACCAAGCATGTTATTTTTCTCTCCACAGAGAAGTAGATGACTTAGCACAGCCCAAGGTGGATTTGTTTGACTTGATGGTGCATTTGTTAAAAAGACTTTGTTGAACTTACTATATATTTAAAAATAAAAGTGTTGTTGTTTAGTCATCTTTGACTCTTGATCATCCTATTTGGGTTTTTTTTTTGGATAAAAATACTGGAGAGTTTTGTCATTTCATTCTCCAGCTCATTTTACAGAGGAGGAAGCTGAGACAAACGAGTGAAGTGGCTTGCCTAGGATCATCCTGCAAGTAAATGTTTGAGAATTGATTAAAACTCATGTCTCCCTGACTTCAGGCCTGGTGCTCTACTTCACCTAGCTGCCTCCCAAACAAAACTAACTTGCAATTTCATGTACAACTCTCTTGTTCTGCTTTAATATGCATATAGAAACACCCATTAAGGTAAATTTTTTAGTACACAAATGAGAAAGACAGAAGGAAAAAGAGAGGAAGGAAGGAAAAAAGAAGGAAGAATGGAAAGAAAGAAGGAAGTGAAGAATCAAAAGATGCAGAAAAAGAAGCAAGGGAGGAAAGAAGGAAGGAAGAATAGAAGGAAGGAAAGAAAGAAGGAAAGAGGGAAAGAAGAAAGATAAGAAGGAAGAGAGAGAAAATAAATTAATAGAATAAATAACAGAATAATTTTTTTTAAATTTAAGTTTAAAAAATATGATTTCTAACTCTGGTGTCATACTCAAATAGAAACACATCCTTATAGGCTACACATTGACTGAAAAAACCACAAATTAACATTATCTGTGTTATATCACATTTTATTTATTTTGTTCAACCTTCCAATTACATTTTAATCTGGAAGTTTTGTGAGCTGCTTATAGCTAGAGGTAAATTTGATACTTTTAAGCTAGTCTGATTCCTTTTTACAGGAAAGTCACTTGAGGCTCATAGGGAAAATGACTTGGCTAAATTCCAAGGCAAATTAGTGGCAATGTTTGTACTAGAACCCAGACCTATGTACATTTTCTGTTTTAAGGCACTTCACACTAGTACCACAGCTGGTCTTATTCCTGTATTCCTGGATAGATGAAGGCAGGATTAGTCCCAAGTTTATCTGGGACATTTTTCTTCCCTTTGACCCCCAACCACTCAGGACCCCACCACTCTCTGCTTTCTCATCCAAACTGAAAAGGATAATGTCTTAGGATGAGGCCTTATGTTATGGGCGTAAAAGTATTCTAAGGCCTAGGGAAGATTACAACTAAGATCACTCAAGGAGTAAAGTCAGAGGAAGGATTTTTGTTTTCATTTAAAATTTTTCATTTAGCAAAAAAAAATTGTTTTCTCTTCCTCCCAATTCCATGCCCCCCATCATGGAGAAGAAAAAAGAAAGGAAAAAAACTTGTGATAAAAATGAACAGTTAAGCAAAACAAATCTGAGACAGGATTTGAACCGAGGCTTTATAACTCTAGAACACTGTTCTTCCCCCATTACATGAAGTCCCATAGTTCCCACCCTGACTTTTTGTATTTATCCTTTATTTTATAGTCGAAACCTCAGTCCTAAGGAGAAGTCTCATATCTGAGATTGGACACAGAGCCAGTTAGTGGTAAAAAGCTCAACTCTAGGACCTTACAGGACTACCCTGTAACTGAATTAAGTCTGTTATCAGCTAGAGCAAATATATATATTATCCATAGACAGAATGTTCTACATATACCTGAGAGAAGAGCACTTTAAACTTTAACTTCAGTTCTAGAGTAACAGGCTTTTGCCCTTGGTATCTGTGAGGGACTGTTACGTGTGGGGATCTTCCAAGGATCTCTGATGTCTTAGCATCCAGGCCCAGCTTTCAGCTCTTATCATGTCTCTGTTCTTTGCTACTATATTCTAGAAAGGAGTATGAGAAACCGAGTAATTGGCAAACATTTTTTAAGCTTCTACTCTGAGTTAAGGAATACTAAGGTGTTGTGGCAAATAATAGTTTAACTTTCTGCTCACTCTAATGGTAGTTGGTACTGATAAGATTACTCTCTAAGGCAAGTAGGAAAAGGCATTTTTGGGGATCAGCTCAACTGAGCTGATGAAAGTCTTGGGTAACCCCACCTTAGTGCATGCAGAGCCAAGTTATGTCAAACCCCCAAGGTCAAATTTCCCTATAAATCTGTCCATGGCCCACACCATCTTTGCTGAATCCCTTTTGGGTTAACCTGCCACGGCCTTCTTTCTCTCCATACTTCCCCCATGCTTCATAGTATCTTTTTCCTTCTCATGGCTAACTAACTTTTTTAGGATGCTAAACTCCTCGAAGGATTTAGATTGCCAGTCAATAGAACACTCCCACCTCATGGCATATTCCCTTTCTCTTGGTTAATTGTGAGTTCTACTAGACAGCTTGTCTCCTCTCTTGTTAATTTTTTAACAACTAAATTTCCTTGCTAACTATATGCTCTCCCAGATCTGTTTCATATTTACCATTTCTGGTGCCTATTTTACCTCTTCATTTTGCGTGTAACCCCTTCTCATAAATAAACCTTTCTTTTGCCAAAAAAAAAAGGCCACTGTGAATTCATCACATGACCAAAC
This sequence comes from Sminthopsis crassicaudata, assembly GCF_048593235.1. Lineage (NCBI taxonomy): Eukaryota > Metazoa > Chordata > Mammalia > Dasyuromorphia > Dasyuridae > Sminthopsis > Sminthopsis crassicaudata. The sequence goes on along the minus strand of NC_133617.1, from coordinate 487,185,838 downwards.
CCTAACATATGGTACCAATTGGTCACATCAATCTCATCAGTAGGATTTCAAGAACCAGCAAGGAGGTGGAGTAAGTAGGCAGGCAGCCCCCACCCCAATTCCTTGAGTCACACTACATGAACAAACTCTATTTTGTAAGTGAATACTCCTGTTTTGGGCCAAGAGACCTACCATTGGCCATCCCCACCAGATGCCGACCTGGGGAAATAGGAGTGAGGAGAAAGCAGAATGTTTCCTTCTGAATTTAGATTAAAGATGAGGTAGGAAAGAATCTGCTACAAGAGTCTAGGAATTAGAACTTGGAGGAACTTTGGGAATAGCTTTTATCTAACTCTTTCATCTGAAAGAGAAAGAGAAACTGAGGCCCAAAGGTAACATGAGTCATATGGCCACCATTACCAAGCTAAGAAGTAGCACAATTATTATTTGAATGTTTCTGACTAAATCTAGGATTTTTCTCTCTCTGCATTCTGTTGATTCTAGCCTCTGTGTCCTTGGCTAGACCCATGAAATTTCCTCATGCTCTAAGGGGCTAAGGTTTCCTGCCAGCTTTCCCCATGTCCAAAACCCAGTCCAGGTCTCTCCTCTTATTCCAGTTTCTTTTGGGGAGAAATGGGGAAGAGGGAAAAAACATTTATACAGTGCCTATGAAGTGTAGAGAAGGGAATAAGTATTTATAGAGTGCCTACTATGTGTCAGTCACAGTGCTAAGCAATTTTTTTTTTACAATTACCATTTCATTTACTCATCATAACAACCATAAGAAATAAGTGCTATAATTAAACCCATTTTGCAGTTAAGGAAATTGAGTCAAACAGAGGTTAAGTGCCTTGTTCAGTGTCACACCGCCAGTAAATGTCTGAGTTCAGATTTGAATTCAGGTCTCCCTGACTCCTAGTCCAGTTCTCTATTCACTGCTCCATCTTGCTGCCTCTGGAGACTATTGAAGTCTTTAACAGGTGTCCAATTCCCTCACCCACAGACCTCCTGTGGCCCTGTCTTAGTCAGATGGTATGTCTGAAACTTCTTCCTTCCTCCTAACTGACCCTCCTTTCTTTCCTTTGGATTGCCATTTCTTCTTCAGTTGCCCCTGCACCTGTTAGGAAGAAAAGTCCCTTCCTTGGGCATCAAAATTCAGTGAGTGACCCATGAGTTCACCCACTCAGTCCTTCTGTTACCTTAGGCAGGTCAAGCTCATTTCCTGTTTGTTACTTCAGATCTGAGCCTGTTAGCAACTAGATCTGCTCAGTGGAGTCAGAGAATATAAAGTTGAAAAAAGAATCCCTAGGAATTACTTGAGTCTTAGGAATCTTTAGAGATTTAGAGAATAGGTATATGTTTCCTGTGACCTGGTTCCTTACCTTTTATGATCAGTTATGAGTCCTGCCTTTGTCCATTTGCCCTGTCAGCCTAATCCTGACCCTAAGTCCTTATGACTGGTGGATATTCTTCTGATGAGGAGGTCAGAGTTTAATTCTTCATTTCACACATCTGTACTAAGTACACACTGTTCAACCCCATGTATGTGTGTGTTTTGGGAGGCATACAAAGAGTTAATAACAACAATGACAATGAATAATAATAATGAGTGATTCAAATTTATGTGGAACACTCAAATTTATAAAGAACCTTCCTAAGCAGTACTTCATATGTTTCTGAAGGTCAGAAAGATAGAATCATTCACCTATAGTTTTGCTTACCAGAGCTATTATTTTATATTAGTTCTCTTTATATTTATTCTGCATGCACTTATATATGTCCTTGTTATCTCTTTCTCCTCCAATTTCGAATATGAGTAGGGATTATCTTGTTTTTTGGATTTATATCCCAGGGTTGAACACACTTCCTGGTAAAGGGGTGTGTTATATGGAGGTGTTTTTATTTTGTCCATGTAGATTATGCATGTCCACATATATTTGTCTAGATGGGGCTTACATGGAAGCAAGAATAAGCATCTTTAGTATTTCCTCCTCACCTTACAATCTTCTCCAAGAGAAACTTTGATTCCTGCTAGGTGGGGAAACAAAAGGTTAGGGCCAGAGGCTAGCCATTCTGTTTTTTTGGGGATAGGGTAATACCAGGTTAGTATTATATCTCTCTGACCCTCAAATATTATCTAGGGAAAGTAATTTTTAGGTTTCACACTAAACTCTTAATTACTATTCATTAACAAGAAAAGGAAGTCTCAAGCTATATATCCAAGGCAACCCTCCTCCCACAAGATGCCAGTTTCACAATGAATACATGTAATAAATAACAAATAAACTCTCTTATCCAAGTTGATAATAAGCAAAAATCAGAGAAAGTATACACAAGAGAACATAACTAAACAATTCAGATTAAGTGCACTCACCTTTTGGGAGAGAGAGAACTCAACTCAATCAAGAGAGAGTTTCATATCTCAATTAAAGGGAAATTTCCTAAAGTTTCTAGGGTAGAGAACTGGGGATAGGAATGTGATTGAAATTCTATATATCAGCTTTCCCCAAAAGTCTTTGTCTCTCTTTAGTGACATGAAGAGATGTTGGAATCTCTCTAAGATTTCTCTTCTTTTGCACCTACCAACTCTGTCTACCCCTCACAATAAGTCATTGAGTAATTAGTCTTCACCAGTGAGAAGAAAGTGTCGTGTAATTGTCCCTTTGAACCACTCTGGCAAACAAGAGGCACAATGTTTTTTGACTGAGTGAAGTGACAGGGTAAGGCTCTCAGGGAGCTTACCATCTAGTTGGAGAGACAATACTCATATATATGAAACAAACAAAAATAGAATTAAACTCAATTTAACAAACCTGTATTAAATAATTACTCTGGACAAGTCACTGGGCTTGGCACTAGATAAGGAAAGATGAAAGATGACACAATTCATCTCCTGGAATGAAAAAAGGGGTGATATTTATTAAGAACAAGGTATGAACTGCCATTTGCTACTTCTGTGACTGTGGTCCAGTAACTTCCTTTTGAAGTCATGGCCATGAGTCTCTGAGCCTGAAGAAATCTTCATCTATAAAAGGAAGGAGTTGTACTAGATGACCTCTAAGGTCTCTTCCAGACTTAAATCCCATTTAATTATGTTAAATTATGTGATACAGAACTATAGTAATTATAGCAAGGCATCCTCTAGGAAGGTTTCCTAGAGGTGAAGAGGCTTGAGTTAGGACTTGAAAGTTGGGCAGAGATGCTTTTGATAGACGAAAGGGGAGGATGAAGAAAGAATATTCTAGCCTTTGGGAATATAACCAAAGACCTGGAGGTAGCAATGAACATGGCCTGTGTAGACAGTGAGGAGATCAGTGTGATGGGACCACAGTGTATGTTGAGAAATAATTTGAGGATTTTAGTGTTGGAAGACTTTATAGATCATAATAGTCAACCTCTCACTTTATATATGAGGAAACTGAGATACAGAGCCAGAATATCAACTCATTTCCTAAAGGCAAATTCAATGCTCTTTGCCTTATATGATTCTTCCTATTTGAAATTTTTCCAGCTTGGCAGGATCTTCCTGAACTCATGTTCTCCTGCATAGCTTTTGAGAACCAGCCCCATCTCCATGATCCATGGAAGCAGTGAAGGAAGATTTTAGCAGAGGTGCTCGTTACACACCAACAAAAAAAATCATAAAAATCTTAAGACTATATTAATAGTGAGTTATCATTTTCAACTTTGCCTCCACTTTGGCCATCATTCCTATTATCTCCCCACAAAAAAATGTGCACTCTGCCCTTGTAAACACCCTGGGCTCTTATAGACTGAATTTTCTTATGTTTTCTAAAAACTCCATATCTTGTCCCAGCAATCCTCTCCTGTTTATAGCACTCTGGCCCTTCCTTTTAAGAATGTGATGTCTTCCTCCATTTGAATATACTCTCTTGAGGTCATGGATTATCTTGTTTGCTTATATTTTTATACCCAGCACTTAGTACAATATCTGGCACTTAGTAAGTACTTAATAATCTTATCTATCTATCTATCTATTTATCTATCTATCTGTCTACTTATCTATCTATCTGTTTACTTATCTATCTATGCGTCAATATTTCTAAATGTCTGTCTATCCATCCGTCTGTCAATCTATCAACACATCTAACTATTCATCATATCTCTCTCTGTGCACCTGTTTGATTACCCATCCATCCATCTGTTATCCATTCATATATCCATAGTTACAGAGTCTTTTATAACACATGTGGCCTTTTGAAATGCTGAAGTCTATAACATGTTTATATTAGCATATTAAAAACTACAGGAGTAGATAGTGGAGTAAAGGCAGGAAGTTACCCAACCTGTCCCCAAACCACTCCCAAATACCTAATACTTTAAATAAAATTTAATTCATCAGAATACTCAAAAAGATGGAGTAGAGCATTTTCCAGTTGAATGCAACTTAATAACTACAGGAAAAAAGATTTGTCTTAATTTTCTTGAAACGAAGAGCTAGCAGTATATGCAACAAGAAAATATTAGAGGCATTTCCACTAAAAACAGGTACAAAACAGGGCTGCCCACTATCTCCTATTTGGACAGTTTTAGAAATGTTAGCTCTAATTTAAGAAATCAAGGGAATAACTTTTTGTAAAAAAAGAAATTAGGATATTGCTATTTGCAGATGACCTGAGTTTATATTTAGAAACCCAAGAGAAAAGGAAAGAAAGAAATGATCCTTGTGATATAATTATTAAAGCAGATCCATGCAGACTTCCAATGGGAAACAGTTTATTACTGTTTGAGCTACTTTATATTTAGTACTTGGAAGTAACTGTGAGAACCATGTATCATCATCAGTTTCTTCCTTTCCTCCTAGGCACAGGTGGAGTCTCAGAATACATTCTCAGACATGAAATCTATGGGTTAAACTGAGGTCATTCTATCTCAGCTATAACTGCTACCCCTCCATAAACTGACCAGCTCAGAGTTCACCTCCAGTTCCTTCTAGTCCACACAGATAAGCTCTGTTCTCCTGCACAAATAATTATTCCCCAGCATTAAAACTCAAGATGCCAGACCAAGAAGAAACATATAAACTTAAGAAGCAACTTTGTATAGTAGATAAAATACTGTATCTGGTTTCAGGAAGATCTGAATTCAAATTTTGCCCAGACAGTTATCAGCTATGACCCTAGAAAAATCATTATACTCTCTGAGCTTTGGTTTCCTCATCTGGAAAATGGAGAAGTGGTAGTAGTATAAATGACATCTAAGGTTCTTTACAGATCTAAATTGATGATCTTATGACTTTTAGGCTTATTTATGCAAGAGAAAATAGGGACTAGTCAAAATATTATATATCAAAAAAGTGTAGGATTTGATGGTGAATGGGACACTGAATAAATTCTCCTAATTTATCAGAAACTCAGTTTTAGTGTGACTCATCTCAGGTTTACTTTTTTTTTTTTTAGCTAACCCTGTGTATGATCTTGTGCAAAGTTCCCCAAGTGATGCCCCAACCAAATTAAAATATAACTGGGAAATGTTAAACAAAATAAATAAAAATGCAAAACAACATAGATAAGTCAATACAAATATAGGAACTCATTTCTATTTGTATTTGACACCACAGGTCTAGATGGTGTGTAAGATTCCTCCTCATTCTGTTGATCTATGAATTTGAGAATTTTCACTGAGTGGAGAGGGAAGGTTTTGTTTGTTTGTTTGTTTGTTTGTTTGTTTGTTTTTTAGGGGAAGATGTCTATAGGCAACTAGGTGACACAGCAGATAGAGGACTGGACCTAGACTCAGGAAGACTTGTGTTCTAGACGCAGACACTGTGTGAACCTGGGCAATTCAATATAACCCCTATTTGCTTTGGTTTCTTTAACTGTAAAATGGGGAATAATAACAGCATCTCTCTTGCAGGGCTATTATGAAGATCAAATGAGATGATATTTGTAAAGTACTTAGTACAGTGCCTGGCACATAGTAGATAATATATAAATGCTTATTCTTTTCCCTAAAATAATTATTCCTTAATAATTGCCACCAAGAGACATATATTGGGTTTGTTGCATTGAATTGCAGAATCCTTGGTTCTCTCTAGGAAGGATTATTTCTCCTTGTTCTTGCTATGGAAGTGAACTATGACCTCTGCAGAAAATATAAGTGATGCTCTGCCTCTCCTATTGGCTCAGAAAGCCAGGGCTTCTGCTTAATCTGTATAACATTCATGTTGTATGATTGTGACAATATCTATTAGATGTAATTAAACTGTTGTTGTTTGTCCTTGCTTCTCAAAAATGACCATTGCAGAGCAGGACCAAGAGATCATTATACACTTTAACAACAATACTATATGATCAATTCTGATGGACCTGACCCTCTTCAACAATGAGATGAACCAAATCAGTTCCAATAGAGCAGTAATGAAGTGAACCAGCTACACCCAGCAAAAGAACTCTGGGAGATGACTATGAACCACTATATAGAATTCCCAATCTCTCTATTTTTGTCTGCCTGCATTTTTTATTTCCTTCACAGGCTAATGGTACATTATTTCAAAATCCAATTCTTTTTGAACAGCAAAATAACTGTTTGGACATGTATACTAATATTGTATTTAATTTATACTTTAACATATTTAACATGTATTGGTCAACCTGCCATCTGGGGGAGGGGGTGGGGGGAAAGAGGGGAAAAATTGGAACAAAAGGTTTGGCAATTATCAATGCTATAAAATTACCCATGCATATAACTAATAAATAAAAAGCTATAAAAAAAGAAAATGACCATTGCAGGGGCAGCTAGGTGATGCAGTGAATGGAGTACTATCCCTGAAGTCAGGAGGACCTGAGTTCAAATCCGGTCTCAGACACTTAACACTTCCTAGCTATGTGACCATGGGCAAGTCATTTAACTCCAATTCCTCAGAAAAAAAAGACCATTGCATCAGGGAGGTGATGCTGTGACATACAAATGAAATTGAATTTAAGTGAGGGAGGACTGTGTAATGTCACCTACCCCATTTTCCCCTCCAGAACTATCTGGGTCCAGTGGCCAGATATAGATCAGGATGATTGGAGATGGCCCTAGATGCAGTGGGAGGCTGACCTTTTTAACTGAAGGTCTTCAACAGGTCTCAGTTTGACTGAGGCTCTACCCATTCAGTGATTAAAGCTAGGTAGCAATTGAAGCCAAAAAAACCCCCTCCTCTTTCACTATATATATGTATATTTATGTGTGTATATATATAAATATAAATCTAAGCTAAATTCTATAATTCAGGTTTTTTTCATGGTCTCATCTTCAGCATATAGATATAGAACAGATAAAGATATAGAATAATATCTGTTAGTTGAGTATTTAGCATATATCAATTCAATGAGTCCTGATCCCATATATAGTATCAGGGTATCATTTAATTCCTTCTAGGATGGAGAGCAGAAGGTTGGGACCAGAAGCTTGGTTACCCTGATCTTCTCAAAGAGAAAGAGAATTCGGCTAAAATTATCTGTTTGTTCTCATAAATGTTATTAGTCTAGGGGATTTATTCATATTTAAATTAAAATTCTGATTGCTGCTTGTTATTGGGGAGGAAAGCAACACCCCAAGCTACATGTCCAAGGCTGGCTTCCCTTCCCATCATATATAGTTATACAGAGAACACACTAATTAATTAGCAAACAAAACTCATTTATTCAAGCTGATAACAAAACAGAAATCAGAGAAGATATACATAGGAGAATATATATAATACAGAGTGAAGGAATTCTATAGAAAATTCAATCCTACTAAGAGAGGAATACTAGATCTCACTGAAGGAAAAGTTCCCAGAAATCTCTAATGTAGCAAGCTGGAATAGAGACAGGATGGAAACTGGTAGCTCTTCTCATATTGGCTTCTTAGAGTCTTTTCCCATTAGCAGCTTGAAGTTGGGTAAACAAGTTGCATCTCCTCTTGAAGGGAGAAGCCCCCAAAGTAATTATAGAATTAAAAGAGCAACTTACTAAGAGACTCTAGATACTAAAATCCTATTCTGCCCTGTACCTCAACAACTCCAACCAAACCTCATGCAGGCCCAGGAAATTGATCTTTACCCTAACAATGGGCTTTGGGACTTGGGTTACAACCAAAGTAACCCACATGGAATCTAGGAACTTGAATATTTGGTGCTTTCCCAAGAGGAGACACCAGCTTCCCTTACAAGTACTCTGGAACACAAGGCTTCAAAACTTAGAATAGCATTGTTTGCACAGTAAGCGCCCAGACTTACATTTGAATTAATAAAAAGTAGGAATGAGAAGTCCTCTCATTCTTTTTTAGAAGACAGTCTCCTCTTAAGAAAGAAGTCTAGAGAACTGCTTATAGTATTTCACAATTTGAGGTCAAAATAAGCACAGAAGAGTGAATTGCCTCTCCTGGGTGTTTAATAGTTTATTGTTTGCTTTACCTTCCAGTCTTTCTCTTAGGTGGTGGAGGTAATGGTGGCCTGGGTTCTTTCCTCCCCAAAAGCTTCCTAACTGATTGAGGGAGACTGCTATTATAGGCAGAGGCACCAACTTTAGTATCTATTACATTCATTTTTTGTTTAGCAAATTATTTTCTTTGAGCCTCAGTTTCCATTGGTATTAAATGAATATATTGGACTAGATGACTTTTAAGGGCCTTTTCAGCTTTAAAATTTTGTTTCTTCTATGATAGTCTAGGAAAAGGACAAAGCAATTCTAAAGAAAGGCCAGAAAATCTCTCCTGTTGTATATACTCCTGGATCTGGAGTTATTTTATTTTTTTCATTCATTTTTCCTCCATTTCATGTCTAGCAGGGCAGAGCTGGAGGTCTACAGAGGCCACTGCTTGTCCACTGTGGCTGTGGCTGCTGGTTAAAACCTGTAATTGCTGTTTCCCATAAGGGCTCTTAGAGTTAGCAGATGCCAGCAGGGCAGACTCTGCTCTTCCTTTTTCTCTTTCAGCTGCTCTAGGGGAGGGAAGGGAGGAGAGAGGGTGAGAAAGTCAATGAAGCCCTCATCCTGGGTCATGGATGAGCTGCCTGGGTCACCTCCCCTCTCTCTCTTTTAACTCTTCATGTTTCTGGGCAGCTGATGCTGGATAAATGAGTGTGGGGCTGGATAACATGGGGACAGTGCCCTTTGTTAAACTGCCATATTGAATATTGTACATCTGTAGACAGTCATCAGCACCAGTCTCCATTCCTAATTTATACAGTCTGGCTGTATGTTCACTCCCTAAGGGGCTGGAGAAATGTTTAATAACCATAATAACTCTTATACTGGGACAGAGCTTTATATTTTTCCAAGTGCATTCACATCCATTATCTCATTGAATCTTGAGAAAGCTAAGTAGCACATTGCTAGACCTGGAACCAGGACCTGAGTTCAAATTCAGTCTCAAATACTTCTTTGGTGTATGACCCTTAATTTAACTTCTATATGATCCTCACTTAACTTCTATCTGCCTTAGTTTTCTTGCCTACAAAAATGAGGATGATAACACTTACTTCTCAGAGTTGTGAGAATTAAAGGCTATTTGTAAAGTACTTAGCACAGTGTCTGGCACATAGAAGGCAATAAATACTTGTTCCATTCCTTATTCAGGTCCCAGTGACAGAGATAAGGGAAGAGAGTATTTTTCTATTTGACAGATAAAGAAACAGAAAGGACATATCAAGGTCACACAGCAAGTTCCTAAGAGAGCTTGGTCTAGAACCTGGTCTCTTTTCTTTTTCTCTTCCTTCCCTTCCTTCCTTCCTTCCTTCCTTCCTTCCTTCCTTCCTTCCTTCCTTCCTTCCTTCCTTCCTTCCTTCCCTCTCTCCTTCCCTCCCTCCCTCCCTCTCTCTCTCTCTCTCTCTCTCTCTCTCTCTCTCTCCTCTCTCCTCTCTCTCTCTCTCTCTCTTTCTTTCTTTCTTTCTTTCTTTCTTTCTTTCTTTCTTTCTTTCTTCCTTCCTTCCCTCCTTCCTTCCCTCCTTCCTTCTTTCCCTTCCTTCCTTCCTTCCTTCCTTCCTTTCTTTCTTTCCTTTCTTTTCTTTCTTTCTTTCTTTCTTTCTTTCTTTCTTTCTTTCTTTCTTTCTTTCTTTCTTTCTTTCTTTCTTTCTTTCTTTCTTTCTTTCTTTCTTTCCTCTCTCTTTCTCTCTTCCTTCCTTCCTTCCTTCCTTCCTTCCTTCCTTCCTTCCTTCCTTCCTTCCTTCCTTCCTTCCTTCCTTCCTTCTTCCTTCCTTTCTTTCTTCTTTCTTTCTTTCTTCTTTCTCTTCTTTCTTTCTTTCTTCTTTCTTTCTTTCTTTTCTTTCTTTCTTTCTTTCTTTCATTTCTTTCTTTCTTTCTTTCTTTCTTTCTTCTTTCTTTCTTTCTTTCTTTCTCATTAATCCCCCATTTCCTTTAATTCCAATTTAGTGTTCTTTCCATTGGGAGATCAAGAAAGGGAGAAAGATGAGGATACATGTATCATTCCTTTAAATGGGGACAGTTTAGGTTTTATTTCCCTGACACTGAAGCTATATCTTCTTGGAGCAGAGTAAGAGATATATGAGGATGGAACTAGGGAGGTTTGGATAGAGAAGGAACAAAGTTCCCTCAATGAAGTTGAAGGGAAACTCTATGTAAGATTTCTTTGAAAAAAGAATAAGAAAAGAAAGGCATTTTCAATTTGACTTCTGAAAAGATCTTTTTATTTTTCCTTTTCCTCCTCTCTATCATATGTTGAAGTGGGTTAGCATAGCATAGCGTCTGAATGGTTAGTCTTTATACCACTGCTTCCTGCCCAAGCCATGGGTTACTAAGATATCAGAGCAATGGGAAATGAGTGACTTTCAGATTTGGAAATGTAGGTAGTCAAGGGATCCAAGCTAAGTAATGAACCAGAAGTCAGAAGGAATTGGATATCTTGTTTTTGGGTATCTGTTGCTATTGTCCCCTTGGATTAATGAAGTCCTAAGGTCTTGTGTAGTTTCAAGTCTGATGGGCTTTGCTTTGTTGATTAGAAACAGAGCCTTTCTTAACTCTGGTCCAGTAGGAAGGAGAAAATAGGACTTTCCAAAGCTCCAGTGTTGGCCTCCCCACCCCCAGGAAGGCCTGAACCTGCAAAATTAATGAGATAAAGGGTGATTCTGCTTTAATCAGACATTTTGCATCATTCTGAGAGGTGATGATTTCCATTCCCAGCACAGAGAAAACAAGACCATAAAAGGGGAAATATTTTCTAACTTCTGCCAAAGTCAGCTTTTTATAGACTGGCTTCATTCATTTTGGTGGAAGTTTCAAAAAGCCCTTAATGTTTGTGTAACCATCAAATCATGTAAGGTCATTTTGTTTGGTTAACAGTCATTTTTATTATTTGTGCCACTGATTAATAATAAAAATATCTGATTTTTCTAAGGCACTTTAAAGTTTTGCAAAGCACTTTGCAAATATTATTTAATTGGATCCTTGCTCCAGACCCCACAAGATATGATGTGAACACTAAGGAACAGAAAGGTTTGCTGAGGTGTCTAATAGTCCAAAGTTAGTGTAGATCAACAGTAAGATTCAATTCAGGTCTTTTGTGATTCCAAATCTAGCATTTTTTCTCCTAGGCCACATTGCTGCACTACTCCTTCTCTTAGATAATTGAGAGTAGGCCTTCATACTCCTTCCCAAGAGTGGGATGCCTAAGTCTCAGATAACAGTTGAAAAGTGCATGCAAGCTCTCTGGAGATCAGGAGTACCAAGTGTCATTCCAACTAAGGAAGTAGAGTCTATCTCCCATCCTAGGACCGGATGAAGCTTGGAATCTCTATCAGGTCACTTTTGCTTTTCCAAGATGAATAGCTTCCTGTCGGAAGAGCTCAGGAGAGTCAGAAAGGGAGTGGATGACCGAGGAGAACAGAGCCAGGGCTGGTGTCATTGAGGCCTAATAATACCATTGGTATTATTTCTTGTAAGGTAATACAGGGGTCAGAGAGAAGGTTGGACCTAGATGATCCTTAAGGTCTGTTCTTGCCCTCACCTATAATTTCTAACTTTTACATAGGGATCAAGTACTCTGGGAATGACTGTGTGATTCAGTGGATTTCAACACAGTAGTTCTTTACTTTGATAATGTGGCTGGTGAAACCTATGGATTCCCTTTCTAAAAAATGTTATAAAATCCTACCTCAGACACTGACTAATTATATGACCATGAACAAATTACTTTGGCTCTCTGCCTCAATTTCCTAATTATAAAATACACCTACCTGCCAAGGTTGTGGTAAGTTTTACATGAGATAAAATTGTAAAGCCCTTTGCGAACCTCAACTCTATAAACACTAGCTATCGTTATTATTATTAAGTGTACAAGATCCATAGGATTAGAAAGAAATCAATAATATCAAAATGTAGTACATAAAGTATTTTCAAAGACTAATTCACAGATCACCCTAAGACCTGTTTCTAGAGTTTACAGTCAGAGGATCTGGACTCAAATCTTCTGTCTGATGCTTATGACTTGTGTGACTGTGGAAAAATCACTTAATATTCTGGGCCTCAGTTTCCCCATCTGTAAAACAAGTAGTTGGATAAAAGGGCCTTTGAATTCACCTCTCTCCTCCCATGATCATACATTCTATGACCCTGTGACCTCTAAGTGACCTAAGTATGAGAATATGTGATTTGAGGAGTAAGGGAAGATTTAAGACTTCAGTATAATTTCCAAGAAATTTAAATACCTTTTAAATACCTCATTGTGGTGAGGGGAAATCCTAAGTGTCCAAGTCTATGCCAATGATCCATAAGCTCTAGCAGATTCTATCTGCCCAGCAGGAAAGGCCTGAAGTATGGGCCCAGAGATGGACTCAGTGTTTGTGCTGTGTAACTTGGGACAAATAACTTAATCTTTCAATTCAACTGTCTGAGACTATAAATTACAGGGAAGGTGCCAGATCTAAATTGGTAGAGGTAGTTTCCTCATCTGGAAGTTCCTTATGTTAGTTTGTTCTCATATAGTTTAAATATCTTTTGCAAACTGATTCTCACCATGATGTTGCTAATCAGTATTTTCCTGCAAATGGCATAAAATGGGAAATGAACATCTCGCCAAACTTGTGGGAAGGGTATCTCATATCCAGCTCGATCTGGCTCCAGAGATGGGGTTGTTGAATTTTTAGTGTGAAAATTTTACACCTCAGAAATTGGTAAAGGTTACAGATTAGGACTTGAATTTTTTGTTGTTGTTGATTGTCAAGACTTAAGAAAGTGATGGAGAAAATGTTAGTAACGGTGATTAAGTTTAAAAGCTTGTGGTACATACATTTTTTCTACCTAGAAAGCTGGTTAAATATTTACCAACACACAGATGGATGGATGTCTATGTTTACACATACACCATAGTGTACAGGGCACTGGACCTGGAGTCAAGAAGACTCATCTTCCTCAATTCAAATCCAACTTCAGACACTTACTAGCTTTGTGACCTTGGGTAAGTCACTTCACTCTGCCTCAGTTTCATCATCTGTAAAATGAGCTGGAGAAGGAAATGCCAAAGCACTCCAGTATCTTTGCCAAGAAAATTTCAAATGAGGTCATGAAAAGTTGGATATGACTATAACAACTGAACAAGAAGATAATACAAACTCTTTGGTGAATGATGAGGAGATATAAAGTAAGGTTTGTGGCAAAAACTTAGTTTCAAAGGCTACCTAATCCTGATGCAAATGCTAACTAGCTGTATGTTCCTTAGTGAACTACTTTGAAGCTCAATTTTTTCTTCTATAAAATGAAAAGATTGTATAAGATGATCCCTAAAATCTTCTTCAGGGCAAACTTTTAGGATTCTCTGAAATCATGGATAAAGAGAATTAGGAGAGACAAGGACTTGGACAGAAAAAGGAAAGCTTGGACATTATTCTATATACATGTATACATACATGCACATGCATATACATATGCATGCATTTGTGCATACATACATATATATTTTAGTCTAATGTCTTTGAGAGTAGGCTGCTGTAAAATCAGGGCTTTCCAAGGCTGGTGCTTTCTTCTAGATATACTTTAAAACTTTCCAAATGACTCCTGGAAATGCTTTTTCAGACCCAGGAAGACAAACAGCATGGATATCTGAAAGAAGTAAGATGAGATCCAGTAAAGTAGTAACAGACCAGATTGGGGGTGGGGGGAGAAAAAATAAAACCCAGAGAAAGGTGAACTGGTGATCTCAAGGGCAGAAATATGGGAGGGAAGGAACCTTGGGACCAGCAGTGTCTGGAGCAATACTAGTGAAAAGGTTAGAAAATATAAATAATAAATGTGGAAATATGTTTAGGAGAATTGCACATGTTTAGCCTGTATTGAATTGCTTGTATCTAGGATAGGGGGGTGGTGGGGAGGGAAGGAGAAAAATTTGAAACACAAGGCTTAACAGGGGTGAATGTTGAAAATTATCTTTGCATGTATTTTGAAAAATAAAAAAGCTATTATTAAAAAAAGAAGAAAAAGAATGAATTCTAAGATACCTACATGATTCTTAGGGATGCATATGTCACTTAAAGACAGGAGAGACAATGGAAATGATAAAGAATATGGATATTTTCCTCAATCATTGTGCTTCTAGACCAAAAATCAAAGTATCAGCCCTTTCTCAGGGTCATTGAGGGCAACTATGAATGGATGGTCCGTTAGCCCTTATAAAAAATGGCTTGAAAAGGGCCACAAGGAGCCCAAGGCAAAATTGTGAAAGTTGCCATCTGTCTTCATGCCTGACCTTCATCTGTCTCCCTGTTGTGTAGAGCTTTTGTGCTCTTTTGCCTCTCAGCCTCCTGCAGGTGGCCATGGACACTTAGGGTCCTTCCATTTGCAAACCTCTCCAGGTAGGCTGTTATCCCAAGAAACTCTCTGCTCAGTCATTGCCTGTCAGTATAGGTTAGATTGTTCCATTGGGGGGGGGAGGTAAAATTACTTAGTGTCATCTCTATTTTGAGGACCAGGTTGGGGAGGGATTGGGGGTGGAGAAGAGAAATGAAAAACTGAGCCAGTATATTTGTTATTGACTATTCACCTCATCCTGGCAAAACTTTCACACACACACACACACACACTCCTAACCTGGCTCTGTGGTATCATCAGTAGAAAAACCTCTGGATTCAGTCATGAGATCTGGGTTCCAATTTCCCTCTGTTATTTGTTGCCTCTTTGACTCATTTAATATGACTCAGGCTCAGCTTTCTATAATCTATAAAATGAGGGAGATGGACTAGATGATTTCTAGTTCTTTCCAGTTCTAAATGGATGATCTCCCAAATAGGTAAAATAACAATGGGAAGGTGGAAAAATGGGAGAAAAGTAAGAGAAGGCAAGATGGGTGCTGATTTGGGGAGGGAATCAAAGCTACTCTCTTATCCAAAGAATAAAGCCTGAATATAGGGGTTAGATTGATGAACTTGTAGTCAGAAAAATCTTGAGTTCAAATCCAGCTTCACAAACTAACCAGCTGTGTTACTCTAGGCAAATCTGCCTCAGTTTCCTCATCAATTAAATGGGCATACTAATAGTATCTATCTCCCTGAGTTGTTGTCAGGATTATGTAAGATGATATTTGTGAAATGCTCTACAAACCTTAAAGCTCTATATAAATATTAGTTAATTATTATTCCCCTTCTACATTTTGTTTTTGTATGTGTTACTGTGGGGCAACTAGGTGGTGCAATGGATAGTGCACCAAACCTGAGTTCAAATCCTAGCTATGTGATCCTAGGCAAGCCATTTCACCCTGTTTGCCTCAGTTTCCTCATCTGTGAAATGAGTTGGAGAAGAAAATGGCAAACCACTCCAGTATCTTTGCCAAGAAAACTCCAAATGAGGACATGGAAAATCAAGCACAATTAATCAACAAACAACAATGTGTTACTAATACCACTTAGGGTATGAGCAATTGACTTAAGATATCCTCCACCTAAGAATCCCTATGGTGGAAAGTGTATCAAACCGGTCACCAGATGATTTGGATTTCAGGTCTGGCTCTGCCACTTTATTAACTATGTGATCTTGGACAAGTCATTTCTTCCTCCAAGAATCAGTTTCCTCATCCATAAAATGGGCATAATCATGCTTGCATTAAATCACAAAATTGTTGAAGGACAATGCCTTATTTTAAAATATCATAAAGAGTTACAAAATGTTAGTTGTGTTGATATTAATTAATAATAATTATTATTGATGTTCTAAGGTCCTTTCCAAGTCAAACATTTTATGTTTTAAGGCCCTTCCTTTTTAGCCCTTAAATTCTCTGTTCTATGGCCTAAAGACCTTTTTGGTTCTGATATTTTATGAAAAGAAGGTAATTCTGGAGAGCTAGATTAGTTATTTCTGTCAGGCCAAGAAGGCTTTCCCTAGGGGAACAGGACTCCAAACAGATAGCTGAGAACTATATTCTGGTCACTCTGTATTTTTAAAGTTGGCTTTGTAGAGAGTTTTGTTAGTTGTTCAGAGGCAGTTCATATATTCAGAGCCTCTGATGGCTGAGATGGTGCTACTGATTTTTCTTTCCCTGACTCTCCCATTGGAGGCCTCTGACTACTGGACCTTTCGGAACAGGCAGCAAAGCTGGGTCCCTCCTAAACACCAAAGAAAGGAGCTGGGAGGCAAGGCCTACCTTTTAGGAAGACAAGGCACAGATAAGGGAACTAGCAGGGCCACAAAGGCCCCTGGTCCCAACACACAAAAAATCCTCACATGTTAGTAGAATGATACTTGAACTTCCTCATGAGAATTTTCGATAGTGGAAAGCATGGCTTCTTCATTTTTTTTCAATATAACCCTTCTTTGCCCAAGAAATTTTGACATGAACCCAAGTATATAGGTATAAAGTAGGCATACAAATCAAAAGATTTACTGATAAAAAAAATCATAATTTTGTGACCCCCACCTTCAGTTACAAGACCTCATATAGGGTTGTGACCCATAGTTTAAGAAACTTTGGTATAGAGAGCATTGGGCTTGGAGCCAGAAAAACTTGAGTTCAAATCTTGCTTCTCAAGTTTGCTATTGGAGAATCTTTACATGTCACTTAGTGTCTCTGACCCTCAGTTTCTTCATCTCTAAGATGGGCATAATTATAACCACATGAGAGAATAATTGTGAAGTTTAGATGAGATCATGTATGAAAGTCACTGAAAATAGTAGTTTTAACAGTAAACCAGGGAAGGTTCCCATTCTAATCTGTCACTAGTTATTAACATCTGTGGATTCTAGAGATCTTAGAAATCATCTAGCCTAAGTTTCCCATTTTGCAGAAAAGGAAACTGAGGCCCAGACAGAAGTAATTTATTCAAGATCATATAGTATATAAATAAACAAATTAAAAATAAAGGACATATAAAGAGAAATGCTATCTATATCCAAAAAAGAATATATATAATGTATATATAAATACATATATATCTATACACACACATAAATGTATATAAAGATACACATGCATTTATATATACATAATGTATATACATGTATAGATATATACACATACATATATACTCACATCTATTTGTGTCTAATGGTAGTCATCTGTGGGGGAGGAAAAGAGAAGAAAAAAGTTTTAAAAAGAAATGCACATGATAATTTTGTTGTATATTTGGAGAGACTAGCACATTGTATATGATAGATTTGCAGTTTTATGTGCAATCATCTTTTTATTGTACTGTGTTATAGAAATGCTTATTTTGTTCCCTGAACTGAAACAAAAATAAATTTTTAAAGAGATCACACAGGATATTAGAAGCATTCTGATTCAATTCTGTCTAGTTTTTTCCAATGCTTCCCTTAAAGGGTGGGTTATTCAGAGGTGTGCTAATCAACATTTAATAAACAATTCCCCCAGAACACATTTTTAAGTTTAATTTCCATTATTAACATTTTTCTACACTTTCTTAAGTACAGACAATAACGAAGTAATAAATCAAGCCCCGATTTTTAGCATTTACATCTTCACATTAAAAACTTAACAATCTGCTTTCCCAAAATTGTCTTTCCTGGCTCCAACACATCTCTAGAGTATAGACTAGGAGTGTGATTGAGAAAGGAGAAAACCAAGGACTTTAGGAACTTGGAGGTGCTCTAGAATTCATTTTTTCCAGCTCTTTCTACCCATTTGTCCTAACCAAACCAAAGTCTAATGTGGATAACAGATGACTACCTGAGATCTTAAGAGACGATTAACTTTCTAGGAAATAGAGAGATCCTACTTCTAACAAATGTTTAGAGGGATACTCCAGAGAAAGGAGGTAAGTTGAAAATGAGTAATTGAAATGAGTGGCAAAGCTGAAATTTAAATTCAAATTTCTTAACTTTCCATTGAGGGAGCAAGGAATTTGAATTCAGAGGTCCCAGGGTTTGAATCCCATCTGTTACCTATTACCTCTATGACCTTGCACAAATCATTTCAATTTGCTGATTACTCAGTTTTTTTCATCTGCAAAATGAGCAGGTTACTAAGGTTTTTCTGTTTCTAGAGTCCTTTGAGTTAGATAGATCTGTTATTATCATTAGGCAGTGAGACAACATAGCATCCAAGTACATTTTACTATGTCACCATAGTAGAGAGAGAGTTGAGTCTAGAGTCAGGAAAACCTGTGTACAAACCCAGCCTCAGGTGCTTACCAGCTGTGACCCTGAACAATTCACTTAATGGCTTTCTGCTTCTGTTTTCTCAACTGTCTCATGGAATCATAATTGCGCCTATCTTCCAGGTTCTTGTGAGGATCAGAGTAGATAATATTTTTAAAATATTTAGCTTAGTACCCAGCACAAAGTTGGTGGTTGTCCTTCATACTCAAAAAGGACCAACATGACATCACTATGCTAGAATCAAGTTCCAGTGTGTCCAACTGTGGCTGATCAGACCAATAAAAGCTCAAAGTGCTCTGCCACAGGTCGGACATAAATAGTCCCGATGAGATTTGGGACAGCTTCTCTAGTTTTGCACATCTCATGTTTCTTTGAGCTAATTCAATTGTGTTTTGCTCATAGAGCACAGCACCTTCTTTGATGAAGGCATGCCATACTGGGTGGTTTTGTGCCAATGTCGCTCATGTCATACAATCTATTCTAAAGTTCTTGAAAAACCTTGAGAGTGTCATTGGATTGCTTCACCTTGTGAACATTTACTTTGTGTGAGTTCTTCATAAAATAATTTTTTGGGTAAGCATTAGAACAATGTGGCCAAAACCAAATAGTCTATATAAATATATTATTGTTTTCATTTTGCAGGTGAGGAAACAGAGGCTTAGAGAGTTTAAAGTGGTTCTCCAAGCGTTCCATCGTAACAGATCTGTCTTTGGGATTATAACATTTTTATGGGGTGCTTTAAGGTTTACAAAAGGCTTTCCTCCCAACAGCCCTCTATACTAGGCAGTATTAGAATTATTTTACAAACAGTGACAGTAAGGATCCCAGAGTTTTAAGTAGCCTTGTCAGGATTCAAATTCAGATCTTCAGAGCCAGGATTTGAATTTAAATTTTTGACTTCACAATCTAATGGCTTGATCAGGATTCAAATTCAAGGTTTGAATTTAGGTCTTCTACTTCACAATCCAAAGTTTTGCACTAGACTTTACTTTCTCTTGGGCTCAAGATTGAGGCCACAGATAAGCTTTTCTGGAATTGGAGGAGGTAGGCCTGGGCATCAAGCAGGAGCTAAGCTTTCTGGCTGGCACCTGGTGCTACAGGAGAGAGGGAGATCCCTTTAGGACTTTTGTAGGTTCCTAAAACTAGAGCTGAAAGGGACTTTTAGAAGCTATCTAGTCCAATTGTTTTATTTTTCTAGATAACAAAACAAGGTAGAGACATGAAGTGAATTACCCAAAGTCATGTGGATCATTTACCTGAGTTGCCAAGCTCAACATTCTTTCCATTGTTCCATTGTGCCTCTTCACTCTGTGCCTCAGTTTTCTTCTCTGTAGAATGACCAGGTTAGACTAACTCCACAAGACTGTCAATTCTGACAGTCTGTGATTCTCCCTTGTGCTAAGTGCCTCAGCTCCTCAAGCCGATAATATTTCCTAAGGGGGCCTGAGCTGCCATCCACCAGAGCTTTTCTTCCTACTTAGCCACTCCCTTGGGGAGGGCCTGAGTACCTACCCTAACACTTACAAGCTCATTCCTATTGACCTCCATGAGTAGAAGGTCTCATGCTAAAAATGGAGAGTAGAGGGTCTCAGGGGCTTTTAGGAGATCAGTGAAAGGCATTTATCAGCTCTCCCTAAAGCCTGAAAGTGATTTCCAGGGTCCTGTGGCCTTGAAGAAACCATTATGAGCAATTAGGGTTGCAAATGGGCTTCCTTGATGCACTCAGGGTCTTTTCTCTGCTCAACTTTATCCCCCCCCCCCCATTGAAGAGAAATAGACTATTAGAACTGGAAGTGGCCTTTGAGCTCTAGTCCAAATCTCTCATTTCCTAGAACAGGAAACTGAGGCACAAAGAATGGGAACAATTTGTCCAGATTTACACAGCTAGTAAATCACAGAACTGGGAGATGAGCTCAGAGCTTCTGACTCAAAGGGTAGTTTTCTTTCCACTATGCTCTGCCTGTGTATGAATCCAGCTTTATTTTAGAGTGCTGAGTATGTCTGCGTGAAAAGACAGTGAGCTATAAAAACCACTGGACTTGGAGTCATCAAATCATAGAACTTCGAGCTAATGTTTGCTGACTATAAAGAACCTAAGCAGACATATAGTGAAATGTCTTCGTTAATTTTTTTTTCTTTTTGTTCATTTTGAACTTGTAATCAGAAAGACAAAAAAAACCCAAACATTTTCATGTACACAGCATAAGTAGATTCAATATATAATAATAAATTTCCACTTCAGATTGTTTACTGTTTTTGAAAGTTATGTAATAAATACTAGACATTGTTTTCACTGCTTACCTGCTTTTCTATGCTTCTTTCTAAGTTTTCTTTTGTTCTCTGCTATGTACTTTTAAATTTTTTCTCCTCTTCCCACTCTAGCCTAGAGAACATTACAATTAAATGCAAAGTTATGTATGTATGTATGTATGTATGTATGTATGTATGTATGTATGTATGTATGTATATATCATTAAAAAAATAAAGACATGACTAAATGATTGCTAAGGTTCTTTTTAGTCAGCAAACATCTATCTATCTGTCTATCTATTTATCTACCTATTTATCCATGTCCAAAATGTACATAGTTTTATTTATTAATCTTTCTTCTGGAGGGGAATAGCATCTTCCTTCATAGATCCTTTATAGTTGGTTTAAATATTTATTATATTCAAGATGAATTAATTATTCAATGTTGTTCTTAGGACAATATTTCTATCACCATGTACAATGTTCCCTTGATTCTGCTCATTTCACTTTTCATTATTTCATGCAAGTCTTTCTGTATTTTTCTGAGCTCAAGCAGCTTCTCATTTCTTACAATGAAATAATATTCCAGATAATCATATACTACATAGTCCAGTCATTCTAAAACATCTTCTTTTTTTACAACGTAAGAAACTGAAACCAAAGAGAAGTTCTGTGATTTGTTCAGTGTAAAATGTGGGTGGCAGAGTATTAAAACCATTACAATTTCAGTGGTATTTCTTCTCCCCCATAACTCTACATTGCTCCTGAATTCAGTCTTGACAGCAACATATTAATTCTACTATCTAAAACACTGTCATCCACTGCATTGGCTACCCCTTATGTCAACCTGAAAAATTGACAACCATGTCATCCATGCCTTCATCTAAGTCATTGATAAAGATATTGAACAATTCATAGCCAAGAACAGATCCTTGGGACATAAAGACTTCCCTCCAAACTCATTAGTTCATACTCTTTGGATCTGGTCATTCAATCATCTCCAAATTGACCTGACATCTGCCTGTTATCTAATTCATATTTTTCCATACATTGTACAAGTACAAAGAAGTACCAAATTACTTGCCAAAATCAAAGTATATTATGTTAAAGCATATGTCTGTTTAGTTTATAGATTCCATTCTGGTTTGCAGATTCCATTCACTTCCATTTTTGAAAATTAGGATATTTGTTTTTCTCCAGGCTTACAGAACCTTTATCTTGTACAAAATTTTTCATAGGTCGCCAACAGAGCATTAAAAATAACAGCTGCCATTCTTTCAAGGTAGTTTGTCAGGTTGGATGACATGAATTCATCAAGACCAAATAGATGACACCTGATTATTTCTCTACATATCTTGAGTTTTCACTTCTTACTAATCATTTTATCAGCTCAAAAGTCATTCTCTTTGGAAGAAAAAAACAAGCAAAATAAGGCTTGACAAGTTCAAATTTCTTGATATTGTCAACATGCTATCAACCAATGTATGTTAATTGTCTACTGTGTGACATTGGGAATACAAATACAGAGAACGAAGCAATCCCTACTTCCAAGGAGGTTATGGTCTAATGAGTATACAACAGGGAATATACAAGTCTATATAGAATATCAATCCCTCAGTTCCTACTATGTGTTAGACACTCAGTAGGGACATAAATGCAGGGAATGAAAAAAATCCCTATTCCTAAGAAATTTAGACTCCAATGAGGATTCAACAGGGACATATCCAAGTCTATACAGAATATCAATCCATTAATCTACAAACATTTTCAAGTCCCTACAGTGTACCAGATACTTACTGAGGATACAAATACTGAGAATGAAACAATGTTTACTCAAAATGGAGCTTTTATTGTGGGAAGAGTAAGAAGAATTGATACAAACTGAAGTAAGCAAAGACAAAACAAAAACAAAAACTATATACAAAGTGACTACAACAATATAAATGGAAAGAACAGTAGTCATGCAAAACCCAAAAATTAATGTTACAAAATTACAAAGAACAAGCATGGCCCAAAAGACAGACACCCTCCATTCCCTTAGAGAAGTTAAAGGGAGGTGGGAGGGAGAAGAGAGGGGAGGCCACAGCTGTGAAACATGGCATATGTTGTCAGACTTTTTTCTAAGTATTTCTGGTTTTGCCGATTTTCCTCCTTCCTTCTTTCCCTTCTTACCTTCCTCCCATCTTTTCTTCCTTCCTTCTCTCCTTCATTCCTTCCTTCTTTTCTCACTTCCTTTCTTTCTTCCTCTCTCTTCCTTTCTTTTTCTTTTATTTTTTTCTCTCTCTTTTTTCTTTCTTCTTTTTCTTTCCTTTATTTCAAAAACCATCTTTGTTATAAGGGATGAAAGACGGAATATGGGGGAAAACATATGAGATAAAATAAACCAAATATTGATAATTTTTAAAAAGAAGCTTACATTCTAAAAGGAGAGGCATCTAGTATCATCAACCCTACAATCTAGTGCACCTATCACTTTTTTGTTATCTCTTTTGTCTCCAGTATAGCTTTTATAAAAAACAAAAATAAACACCCCATTTTTATTTTTTTCACAGCATTCATTGTCAGTCTCAGTTCATTCTGAGTTTTAGTCCTTTAGGAACTCTTGGGTACAGTTTTTATATTTCCACTAAGATAATTGTCCTTGCTCTCATCATTTGTGCATCTTTTTGAAATCAGAGGAAGTTGGTTGATGGCTCTCCCACTGGTTCTCCATTTTTTCTTCTCCTCACAAGGTCATTGTTTCCTTCATCTGCTAAATGTTATTCTTGAGTGCTTTTCTTATCTCTTTGGCCAGTTTCCCCCATTTCAAATTGACCACTGGATCATCGATGGCTTGTCCCTATCCAGTCTATGAACCCTTTGAAATCCAGGGTCTTTATCAGACTCTGCATGGCATCCTTTTTTATCATTCACTCTTATTATCATCCTTCCTTTGGACCCCAGTTAATGCTTTTTTTTTTTTTTTTTAAAGATTGAGACGATTACTAAAGTCACAAATTCTCCAATTATTCTTACTTTTGACAAATAGCTATCTCCATAAGATGCCTTGCTAG
This sequence comes from Sminthopsis crassicaudata, assembly GCF_048593235.1. Taxonomy (NCBI): domain Eukaryota; kingdom Metazoa; phylum Chordata; class Mammalia; order Dasyuromorphia; family Dasyuridae; genus Sminthopsis; species Sminthopsis crassicaudata. The sequence goes on along the minus strand of NC_133617.1, from coordinate 487,162,017 downwards.
TTACAACCTCTCTCACTGTGATGCTGTTCTCCCAGATTAATTTTGTGACTCCTAATTTAATTCCTCCTCATTTCCAGGTATTCTCTGGTATATTCCAATAACAATATTACTTCTGCAGCTAGCCCTACTCATTATCCAAATGCTCTTCTCCATATTTAAGACTTAAATTCCTGGATCTCTATATTGGCAGGAGTGAGCTTATAAATGTTTAACCACTGTCATGGGGAGAAACATATGCAAGACACACATATAAGTTTAATCTGCATTAACATTTTTTTCTATCATTTTCTTAGGTCTAGACAGTTAACAAGACAATGAACCAAGTCCTGATTTGGAGAGTTTTGTTTCCTTCCAAGATATAAATGCTTACATTGAAAACTTAGTAAGCAGCTCTTTTTGGAAGACTAAGTAACTAGCCCATTATTACATAGCTAGTAAGTGTTTAAGAGGGATTAGAATTCAGTTCTTGATTCCAAGCTCATTGTACCACCAGCTGTGAGATATGTATCTTTTGAAGAAGATATATCCTTTTAGTGGCAAATTTTTGTCAAGGATACAATCCCACTTAGTCTTAAGTATACCTATAAGCAGGGCATGCAAATAAATATTTAACAACCAGCTCTCTTGATTAAGTAGGCATATGGGAATGTATTCTCAACTACTTTTAACCTGTATTTTGAATATTTTATCTATCACTTGCTTACTCTACACTATCAACACACTAATAAACCAAACCATTCCCAGTATTTGCTGATTTTGAAATGTAAATGTTTGCATTAAAAATTTAACAACCAACACTGGCTCACCCTGGCCATGATGTCAAATTTGTTTTCTTGCATTAGGATTTCTAGTTTCACCCTGTTTAGTATCTCATTTCTGTATCTGTTCATGGAAATCTCAGGCTATCTTCTTGGAAATTTTCTCCTGAAAATTACTAATTTTTTTTTGAGAGGCATTTGGGTTTAAGTGATATGCCCAGGATCACACACCTCAGACATACAAGTATCTGAGGCTTGTTTTGAACTCAGGTCTTCCTGACTCCAGGATTGGTGCTCTAACCATTGCACCATCTAGCTGCCTCTATTTTTCCTTTTATATTCTATGGGATATACTTTCAATTGCTAGACTTATTAGATGTATAAAAGGACATTTCCTTCACCTCTTCTTTTTTTTTTTTTTTTCAATTTGAAATCCTCTTTCTTGTAAGACTCAATGAAAGTATTTTTTGCAAGCCTTTGTTAGGAGTGCTCCATTAAGAACCTTACATTTTCACATTTTAAGCTATGATCCAGAAATTTAAATCCTGTCTTCAGTTGTCATCTTTTTAGTTATCTGTTCACTTTTCAGATTTGTTTCACTAGACTTTCAGACTTTTTTTTCTAATCCATTGCCTTTTCTAATATACCACGTGAAATGTGATAAGATCTGAGTTCAAATCTCACTCCAGACACTTATTACTTCTATGGTACTGAACAATTATTTAAACTTTATTCTGTTTCAATTTCATCATCTATAACACAGCTTCTTAAACTGTGGGTTGTGACCCAGATGGGGTCCTGTAACTGAATGTGAGGGTCACAAAATTATGATTTATCAGTAAGTGTTTGATTTGTATATTTTATATACCTTTATACTCAGGTGAAAAGTTACAAGTGAATATGGTTTATAAAATAAGAATAATAATAGCACCTACCATCCAGAATTTTTGGGAAGATCAGATGAGATGATATTGGTAAGGTGCTTTGCAAAACTTTAAGTACTACTACTACTACTACTACTACTACTACTACTACTACTACCATATATATATATATATATATGTTAATATTATTATCTTTATTATCTGAGAATAGTGGGAAGGAAAGGGAATGAACATTCATTAAAGGCCCATTTCGTGTGAGACACTATATGAAGCACTTTATAAATACTATCTCATTTGATCTCCCCAATCTTGAGAAGTGGGTGTTTTTATCTCCATTTTACAGCAGAAGAAATTGGGGGAAAGAGAGTATAAGTGACTAGCCGAAGTTCACACAGCTAGGATGTATCTGAGGCTAAATTTGAACCTAGGTCTTCCTGGTTCCAGGCCCTTCATTTATCCACCATTTCATTAATCTGTCTCAGTGGAACAAAGCTGGAAGTCACCAGAACTAGACTCACAAGATCGAATCAGTTGCTGAAGCAGAGTTCAGCAACTAACTCAATTGTGTGACTTGGACAAGCCAGTTCCCTTATCTGTGAAGCAAGGGGTGGGAATCAGACAACTGTATGACTAAAAATCAGTGATTCTTTCCAGAACTGCCCAAAAAAACTTCCCCATCATAGGGATATTTGCCTTTACATAGGGCTCCTTGAAGATCCAAAAAGCTTTCCCAATTCAAAGGGAAAAAAAAATTACCAGTGTTAGAATTTTAGGTACTGTGACAAGCCTGGGGGGGGGGGAAGACTTCTGTGGACCCTGTAGACAGCATCGAGGGCACATCTGGGTCACATGCAAGTGAATTGGATTTAAGTGATGGAGGCTGTGAGAGGTCACCTCACTTTCCCCTCCAGAGGCATCCAAAAGTAGATCAGGATAATTGAAGATGGTGCTGGATGAAATGGGAGAGCTGGGCTTTAAGGGCCCTTTAAATGGGCGGCATAGCGCAACAGGAGATTTGAGTGGTCCAGAAGTATTCTCTGTGGATATAGGACTGCCCTGTGGGTGGGATCTTGGCCATATTGAGATAGCTTTGTAATGGGTGACGGCTCTCTTGCTGGTTGGCTGTGTGTGTGACCTCACCAGCCCTTTATAAGCCCACTGCAGACAGCAATAGCTCTCTTTAACCTGGCTCCCTAGCCTGAGGTGGCCAAGCCTGAGAGAGATAAGAAGTCTGGTAGTGAACACATGGGTCTTCAGACCAGGTGTTCATTAGGGAACTAACAAGTCAGGGCATCAAGTCAGGGCATTATGTGAGTAGGTATAATAAAGGCTTTTAAGATTACATGTGGCTGTTCTTGAGTGCGCTACTGGTTATTAAACTATAGATTCAAGAGATTGTGGCCAGAGACCTTTGAAGGCCTCAGAGGAGGTGAGCCGGGTAGAGTTCACACTGCAAAGGTCAGTGGTCAAAGGTACTCTGTTGGACTTAGGACAGACTGGTAATTGTTACTGCCAGGAGGGCATGTTACACTGGGCCTTTTTAAGCTAAGTTCTTCACCTTAGTTTGACTAAGATCGCACCCATTCAATGATTAAGGCTAAGTAGCAATTGAGGCAAAGAATCCCCTCTTTCACGGGGTCCAAAAACATCTAAATAATTAAATAAATGAATCAATGACTCTGGGAAGGGAAGACCCTCAGATGGGCCCCAGTCCTGGAAAGAGATTGACTGATTTGCACTGCTTGCATTACAGATACATTACAGCCAAGGAAGTATTTCTCTCTTCCTTCTCTCCAGCTCCTCCCCTCCATTTCAGATTTTAAATTGTTTGTGTATTTTTTTTTTCCCTTAACATGGGAGCTCATTATAAAATAATTGAGTGCTTGTAACAGTTTTCTCCTTGAGGGTTCCAATTAAGACATCACTTTACTCTCTTCCCTTTAAGACAGTCTTTTATTTCTTGAACAGATCGTTCCAAGGCCTGCTAAAAATACCCTACTCAGTGGCTGGTATCTTTGCTATTGCTTTTCCTTTCTCATCTTCCCCCTCTGAAATGCACCCTCTCCTGGCAGACTGATTTGGGGACCCTGGAACGAGAGGAAGAGGGTTAAGATCTTGGTGCCCCAATGGAGCAAGATCTTGTTCAGTTATATTAGGGGTTAAACAGAATTAGGTAAATTGGCCTGGAAACCTAAGTACCCTGGGGAATATCAGTTTCATGGGAAAATATGTTTCAGGTTCCAAACAACCAACTTACCAACAAACTTAGGAAACATATATTTTGGCAAATTGGAAAATGTCAGTAAATAGCAAGGGGATAGGGTGAGAATCTCTTGTTCAATGAAGGTACTTAAAAGCCTTTGGAAAGGGATTGCCTAGATTTGAAGAGACTTAGGATAAAGGAGGTACTTGGCAAATAATGTGGCAACAACACATATTTTTATAGTTTTTTAAGTTTTACAAAGTATTTTCTTTATCACAAGCTGGGAGGTAGAGAAACTGAGGTTCATGGGGCTGCATGGGAAATAAAAGCCAGAATCAATTCTTTAAATCAAATTTTTAAAAAAAAAATTTTATTCTAAGATTTTTATAAAACAAAAATTCCTATTCCTATTAGTCTGAATCTGTGAAATGGTCACATTTGAATCATCATTGCAGAGTTCCAATGGACTGGTGGCACCAATAAAACCAATATTTTGCATATAATAAATTTGAATAGTGCAAATCCAGATACAATTACCCCTTCCACAACACGACCCATTATGGTTTTGATGTTTTTAGGCTTGGTAATAAATAAAAATTTTTTATTCTATTCTATTTTTTTCTATTCTATGTTTTTCATCACACCACACTGTTCATTCACATAAATGATACTCAAAAAGGTATATGCTGATCGAATGAATGAACATATAGGCAAATGGGATGAGGAAGGAGAGAAATAGAAACAAATCATAACTAGTTCTTAATTTTCCATATCAACGAAGAGAGGAAGTATATTGGATCTTGGTCATGGAATCATAGATTTAAAGCTGGAAAGGACCTTACTAAAACTCTTTGAAATAGGATTGGTTTTAAGACTAACCCAGGACTCAAAGTATTTGAGTCCTGCAATCCCAAAATTCTATCTCAAAAGCCCCCACCAGTGTATTGACCTTTAATAGTAAGCCAATTAATACAATTAGTTCAGAGGAAAGTGATTTCCTGAAATGGCAAACATGAATAGTAGTAACAAAACACTTCCCCTCCCCCATAAATCTAAGATGAACTCTACTACAGTTACATTCAGTGGTAAAAAGGGGCACACATATTAGGAACACTATTAGAGAAACACACATAGAGAATACATGTGGCCAAAGAAAATAGTAGCTCTTTCACTGCAAAGTTCCAATGATTTTTATCTTTTCATAGAGTCTTCATGTTATTTCCCCTCAGCATTTGTGTTGGGCAGTTCTCTCAATTAACTGGATCCCCTTTGCTTGTTCTTCTTGGTAGTTCAGTTCCTGATTAGCAACTGACAAAGCTAACTCTCTCAACTGACTACAGATGATTCTTTTCCCATAACTTATTTTCTTGTGGTGGGTCTGAAGAAACAGTGAGATATGAATGGCCATTTCTAGGGATCATTTGAGAGCTTTAAGATAGATCAAGAAAGGAAAGCACCAGCTTTGGTACTTCCTAATACTGAAACCTATTCACTGAAGCTTGTTCTCAATTTAGTTTTTATCCATTCTATGTTTTTTCAAAAAAATTCAAGAGTATTTTATTTTTCCAAATACATGTAAAGATAGTTTCCAACATTCATTTTTGTAAGATTTTGAGTTCCAAATGTTTCCCTCCTTCCCTTACCTTCCCCTCTCCCACCAAAAGCAAACAGATATGTTATACATGTACAATTTGTTTTAATTATATTTCCATATTTGTCATGTTGTAAAGCAAAAATCAGAACAAAAAGGAAAACCACGAGGGAAAAAAAAGCAAAGAAAGCAACAACAACAACAATAAAGGTGAAAATAATGTGCTTTGATCCTCATTCAGTCTCCATAGTTCTTTTCCTGGATGTAGATGACATTTTTTATTCCAAGATTATAGGAATTGTCTTGGATCACTGTGTTGCTTAGGAGAGCTAAGTCTCTCATAGTTGATTATCAATGTTGCTACGTACAAAGTTCTCCTGGTATAGCTTACTTCACACATCATCAGTTCATGTAGGTCTTTCCAGGCTTTTCTGAAATCAGCCTACTCATCATTTCATATAGAACAATAACATTCCATTACATTCACATACCATATTCATTCCCCAGATGATGGATATCCACTCAATTTCCAATAATTCCTTGCCACCAGAAAAAGATGCTCCAAACATTTTTGCACATTATCCATTTTATAGTTTTATCAAATTGATTGCAGAACTTCTTCCCAAACACTTCTTTATACTTTTGCATTATCCCACTAAAGTCTGAAAGGAACAAAGGATTTATAAAATACTAATGGACCACTCCCGCTATTATGCCCTTTGGAATCTGCCAGTGGATAAAGCATGTGACCCACTTAAAGTTTCACTCTCTTAACAACCTATAAATATAACTACTCAAAGCCTGAAAGGGGAAAAACTTTAATATCTATTTTATATATTACCTCTCCTCCTTATATTCTATAATTTCATTAAGTAGTTTTTGAGGCACTAAATTTACCAAAGATCCCCTAAAAGTCTCAACACAAAGATAAAGAAATTTTGGTCCCATAGATAATCAGTAGTAGAGCCAGGATTCTATGATCTTTCTTTCTATTTTGCTCATGGTAGCCATGGATAATCCCCAGAGAAAAAATAACCCATTTTTCCCTTTTTGGTTTTAAAACCATGTTCAAATTGGAAGAAAGGAAGGGAGAGTAGAGAGGCTGTGGATTTTCTTTTGTCACTGTTTTGTGATTCAAGGTTACTTGTCAATGTATCAGAAATGAGGGTCTCACAAGTGTGCAGATTCTATCTGATAACTTCATGGAGGATGCTAAGGGAGCACATGGCATCTTTCCAGTGGAAAATGCTAAGGAACTACTTAGGGAAGTAAGGGAAGTCTGAAGATTCTAATAAGCTAACTAACATGGAAAAGGGAGGGCCTTTTATTAGCCAAGGAGGCATTTGTCAAGGCCTTTTATCTTCAGAGACTTTCTCTTTCATCGTCTTCAGCTGAGGTCTGGTAGTGTTATGTTAGACTGTGAGGGAGGTTGACAGGACTCCTTGGCCTTTTTATTCATTCATTTCCATTTTATATGTAGGGAATAGAGTCTGTGGTCTGGGTTCAGAGCTTGAGTTACAGGAATCCAGGAGTTGAAATCCAGGTCAGTTATTGTAGCCAGAACAGAATCAATGCCTCAAGGATTAAGGAGTGATCTTTTGAGGTGACATTCAGGATTGCAAAACCAAGGGATGGACTCATCTGACAATGATACCATTTTTGGATAGAAACTTGGTGGAACTACTGCTTTATAGGAACTGAGCTAATCCCACCCTTCCCAAATACCAGAGGTAATATGGGAGAGGATTGTGTTTTGAGTGTAAGGGGAAATTTTTTTTTTGTTCTTGCTGTATCAGTGAAGTAAATATTACTTTGTGAAAGCCAATCAATGTTATGTAGTTAGATGGAAGTTGGGTGCACTATGGTTACTAGATCCTAGAATGGGGGGGCACACAGTGAGTAGTGGTTTGAGTCAGTGGCACAGAACAGAAATACTCTCAAATCCCCTCAGGATACCTGAGAATCATGAGGGGAAATGTAGCCTATTTGGCTCTGGGAGAGAGTCAGAGCATACATGTTACATCAGCATTCTCTAAGGTCCAAACATACGACCTGGGTGGCATTCAGGATATGACCAAGCAAAACACTCTAGAGTAGTGGAAACCAGCTGGGAACTATAATTCACTAGAGATTCTAAGATGCCACAAGATAGTGTTAGCATCTGTACTGCTGGCTTCAGGCCCCACTCTGAGACAGGGGCTTGCTTCTCTCTGCAGGTATTAATTTGGGTGGTGATTTTTAACTTGAAGCACCTTAAGAGATTGTATAGTTTACTTAATTCTGTAAGAAGGGTTATAGATAGGAATTATGGCAGCTGGATCAACTTCAGTTTGGAGGATCTAGGAAGTTCATGGTGAGAATAGAGAATATTTGGCTCACAGGTTTGATCATGAAGGAAGAGATAGTCTGAATCCTTCTCAAGGAAATCTTTCTCTGGATTGGGGCCCATCCTGGGAAGAAAGTGAGGGACACTATGGTAAAGAGATCATGAGGAGAATGGGCTGGGGTTGCCCTACTGCCACCTGGGTCATATTATACAGATAAGTAGAATATTGAAGTGAGCTGTCTTTCCTCAAGCTCTTTTACCTTTAGAACAAAGCCCATTTCAAAAGTTGTTGTTTGTCTGTCATTCTCAAAAAGAACCATGACATTGGGAAGATGATGTTATGACTTGCAAGTGAATTGGATTTAAATGAGACAGCACTGTGCAAAGTAACTAGCTCCACTTTCTCTTCCAAAACCATCTGAGTCCATACGGAAGATAAAGATCAGGATGGAGAAGGCCCAGAGATAATGGGAGAACTTGATTTTTTTATGCTAAAGGTCTTTCCCAGGTATCAATTTGTCTGAGGTACCATCCATTCAGTGATTAAAGCTAGATAAGAAATGAGGCCAAAAAAATTAGTCTTTTTTAATTAGTAAAAAAAAAAATCAATCTGGGAGGGAAGACCTTCATGGTTTCTAGTAGAATCCTGAAACAAAGGTTGTTTATACTCACTCTGAGCTATCAGAATCCAAAAAAAATGTCTAGGGACCTATTCTTGGTCAATCTATGAGAATCAGAGTGATTTGGCATGGTCCTTAATAAAGAAGTTTAGCCTGTAAACCCCAAGATATGGAAGGAAGGAAGGAAGGAAGGAAGGAAGGAAGGAAGGAAGGAAGGAAGGAAGGAAGGAAGGAAGGAAGGAAGGAAGGAAGGAAGGAAGGAAGGAAGGAAGGAAGGAAGGAAGGAAGGAAGGAAGGAAGGAAGGAAGGAAGGAAGGAAGGAAGGAAGGAAGGAAGGAAGGAAGGAAGGAAGGAAAGAAAAAAAACTGTGTGTTGCTTAACTGAGGCTGGCCAGTTGGGTCCTTAGTAGGGCAGTTACTACTATTCACAGATAATTGATGTTTATCCTTTCCTTTAGAAAAGACAGTAACATCAGGAAGGTGATGTCATGACTTGCAAGAGAATTGGATTTAAGTGAGGGAGGGCTGTGCAAACTTACCAGCCTTGGTCTCTCCTCAGGAGTCATCTGGGTCCAGTGGCAAAATATAGATCAGGATGTCCCCCCCCCAAAAAAAAAAAAAACTAAATACTAAATACTACAATCTCTAGATTATAGGTGGTTACAAAAAAAGGAAAGAAAGAAAAGAAAAGATGTTCTAACAGAGAAGGATATGAATTACTGATTCAGGATCCTGGAAGAAGCCTCAATGTCCCTGGGCCTAGAGGCAGGAGGTTGGACGCAATGACTATTCTGGTCCCTTCAAGATCACAAGTTTGGACTCTACTGTTCAAGGTCCCTTATTGTAATGAGACTTGGAGTTGGTAGTGGGGAAGCTGTTCCCCCTGCCCCCCAAAAAGGAACTGTGAAACAAGATGTTTGCCTTTGCTGTTTCTTCCAGTCATTTTTCTTCAGTGTCCCTGAGATAACCAATGCCTTCATGAACTGGTTGCCCAAAGAAATCGATCACCAAGTCTTTACTGATGCCTATAGGTTCAAAGACAGAACAATAGATTTGAGCTCAGACAACATGGATTTAAATCTTAATTCTACTATTTGGCACCTGTGTGACTTTAAGTAAGACCCTTAACCTCTTTGTATCTCAGTTTCCTCATCTGTAACTAGATCACCTTTGAGGTCTGTCCCTTCTGGCTCTAAATCTATGACTCAACATCGTTTTCCCCATCAGAATATGTGCACATGTGGAGGATATGGCCTCTGTTGAAGCTTTTGTTATCTCTGTTCCCAGCACAATGCCATGTGAATTTTGTTAAGTGGTTTTTCACTTGTCTCTATATCTCATGACCTCATTTGGTTTTTTTGTTTGGTTTGGTTTTTTTTTTTTTTTTTTTTTTTGGCAAAGATACTGGAGTGTTTTGCCATTTCCATCTCTAGCTCATTTTACAGATGAGGAAACTGAGGCAAATAGGAGGAAGAGACTAATTCAGGGCCACACAGCTAGAAATATCTGAAGTCAGATTTAACACTCACAAAGAAGAGTCTTCTTGGCTCCAGTATTCTACCGACTGCCTCACCTTCTTTGAATTAAGAATAAAATTACTGAATCATAGCATATTAAAGTTGGAAAGACTTTAGAGTTCATCTAATTTAGGAATTCCTAACTCATAATTCATTAACTTGTTTTTGAAACGTTTTGATAACTGCATTTTAGTATGTGCTTACCTTTGTAAGCCTATGCATTTTAGGAATTAAAAAAATTGTTTTGAGAAGGAACATAGCCTTTATCACTGTCAAAAGGACACACACACACACACACACACACACACACACACACACACATACACACACAAAAGGTTAAGAATTTTGGAACTACTCCAAGTCCTCTCATTTTACAAGATGAAGACACTGAGGTCCCATCGCCATTAAATGTCACAGCCAATCTCTAACTTTTAGTACAATGGTATAGGGCCTACTATGTTCTAGGCCCTGTGGTAAGGATAAAGGATAAGAAAGGCAAAAAAAAACCAAAACAAACAAACAAACAAACAAACCAAAAACAGTCCCTGCTGTCAAGTTGCTCAGTCTGTTGGGGAACACAACAATACAGATGACTGTGTATAAATGGGATAAATTGAAAATAATACATAGAGGATTAAGACATAGAGGGAAGAAACCAGAGACTAGACTTCATTTGGATAATTTTTCTTTAAACCAATGTCCTTTCAGTACCATAATGGCAGGTGATATGCAGAAAGTCAACCTAGAATTCAAGTCTTATCTCAAAGAACTAAAGATATGGGGATTTCAGATAGCTCAGGAGGAGCATTGTAGAGGAAACATTTGGGCATATAGGAACCTTTCCTGGATGTCTCCAGGTTAGTTTGAGGCTCCCACTCTCAAAAGCTGAAAAAACAACCATTCTCTAGATTTAGATGGACTAACACAGATTAACTAAACTGAACCAGTAGAGCAATCAATAATGACCACATTGTTAAGACAGTTTGAAACACTTGAGAAATCTGATCAACACAATAAACAACCACTATTCCTGAGTACCAATGAAAAAACTTGCCTCCTTCTGACAGAGAGGGAATGAAATGAGAAATAAATTTTTTGAATGTGGCCAATGTGGAGATTAGTTTCCTTGAATATGCATATTTGTTACAAGGTTTTCTTTTTTCTTTTTCAATGAGGGAAAGATGAAGATGAGAGGGAAAGATAATAAAAGAGAGACAGGGAAAGAGAAACAAAGACAGACAGAAACAGATAGAAGAAAAAGAGAAAATAGGGAAGGAAGGAAAGAGGGAAAGAGGGAGTCAAGGATTGAGGAAGAAAGGAGGAAATAGAGGGAAGGCAAGAGAAAGTGGAAGAAAAGAATCAAGGGAGGAAATAAGGAAGAAAGAAGGGAGGAAAGAAGAAAAGAGGGAGGAAGAAAGAAAAGAGGGAAGGAGGAAAAAAGAAGGAAGGAAGAAAGGAACATTTTTTTTTTTTTTGCTTTCAACCTGCTATCACCTGCCTCCACCACTCAAGGCTCTCTTCCCCCAATTTCACCCCACACCTCATAAGAAATGAGTCCTGACAATAGACATCTCCCCATTCTGACATCTGTCTAATCCCCAGGGACCTGGGTTTTGCTCACTACCTTCCTCCTTCACTCCCATCTCACCCACCTCCTGCGCTGCAGCTAGGTCTCCTGAGGAGGGAAGTGTTGGGATGATAAAAGTGTTAGGGTTGGAACATCCTGGGTCCCCAGTGACTTCTCTGAAGTAGATTATGGGCTTGTTAACTGCTGAGGGTGCCCGAGGGTCCCTATCCCTACTTGTATCTCCCAGGCAGGTCAGTAAGATGCTGAGTAAGTTGGAGTAGTAGGAGACAGAATTAGGCCTTAGCAATTTCACATTTGCTTCCTGATAATAACTGCTGATATAGATACATTTCCATCCCTCCCATTCTCCCAATCAGAAAGCTCTTCTCAATTCCAGATCCCCCAGAGGGAGCTTTCCCACTGCTTCTGGGCAGGGAAAGACTCTCTATAGCGGGGGATGGGAAATTTATTGACAATGCTGCTCTCCAGCCATGTAGATTGCCTATCCCACACCCAAACTATGAGCTCCTATGATGAGGGAGCTGGGGGTTCAAATTGTGGTAAAACTCCACTTGCCAATCAGGAGCTTGGGACCCTTAACTGAGACTCAAGCATCTTTCCTTCTCCATCTTTGCCTCATTTTGCCTTCAACACTTTGTCAGATGTCATCATTTGGAGGCCAAGGAAATCAATTTTTTTTCCAAGTGTAAAGGCAGATTGGGCCATAGATTTTATACCACTGGACAATTTTGGATGTGTGACTTAAATATAGAGTACAGTTTTGTTCAGGTTAGGAGGTGAAATCTGGGTTCAAATTCAACCTCAGATAACTATGAATGTATGATATTGGACAAACCACTTAACCTCCTTAGGTCCCAGTTTCCTCATCTGTTAAATGAAGTGCTTGAGCTAGATGTTCTCTAAAGTACCTTGCAGTCATTATAGATTATAGATCTATAATCTTATAATGCTTATAAGACTGATTCCAGTGGCTCTTACTAGCCATATAGCTTTTGACAAGGCTTCTCTCTTCTTGGGATCTCAGTTTGCTTCCCTGTAAAATGAGTGAATTTAACAAGTTTTCTTATAAACTCTATTTTTAAGTTTTTATTTTAAAATAAAATTTTATTGAAATACTTTATTTTTGCTTAAATTTCTTCCTCTGTGTCCACCTAGTTATTTTACTTAAAAAGTCTACACACTATGATCAGAGGCCTCTCCTAAGTCCCATCCTACTATTGTTTGACACAAAAACTTTGACCAGCTCTTTTCTCCATCATGACCTGTTTGCTCTTCTAGGCAGCTTGCTCCTGGGGACTCATCATTTTGGTGTCTGTCTTCATGCAGATACATGATTAACTTTTATTCTGCTGCAGCTCAGAATTTCAGAACTCAATTGTTCTGTCCTTCCTTAGTAGTAAGGTTTACAGGCAAATAGTACCATGACCAGCCACCTTTACATATGACTTTTAATAAATACATATGTTACTGCCAGATTTTTCTGCCTTTTTTTTTTTAGAGGTCTATATTTATTTTGCAAAAAGCCAAATTGCAGTGAGGAAGAACAGAATAAGGAAGACCTGACACTCTGACACTTCCTAGACGTCCCATTACTTTTTAGTGCTTTTTCTCTAAGTCAAAGGATTAAAAAAATGTAACCAAACACATATTTCATTAGATATTTCCCAACTACATGTAAAAAAATTAACATTCATTTTTAAAAATGTATTTTCCTCTCTTCTGACCCTCCTTGAGAAGATAAACAACATGATATTGATTATACATGTGAAGTCATTTCCATATTAACCATGTTGCAAAAGAAAACAGACAGAAAAACAAGAAAAATAAAAGTTAAAAAAATATGTTTCAATCTGTATTTGGAATTCATCAGCAATTTCTTTGGAGATGGATAGCATTTTTCATCATGGATCCCTGGAACTGTCTTGGATCACTATAATAAAAGGATTGTTAACCATGAACTTGTGGTTCATGTGGTTTTTAAAGAATTTAATATTTTGATAACTATATTTCAGTATGCAGTTATTCCTTCCAAATCACAGCTTTCCCCATCACAGTTTTGATAGATTGTGGGTTGGCATAAGAAATTAAATGGGAAGTTTTTGGTAGTTTTGCAGAAGCCACAGATGACAAAAAATGTTTAGAAACTCAGAAATGCATGAAATATATGTATAGTATTATATAACATCTACATATTTTATTTTTAATGCTATAATAATTCAGACTTCTTTTCGGGTATGAAGGGAGGGCCAAAAATTCTTGTGTGGCTTTTCCATATTGCAGGGGACATAGTGATGTGGAAGAGATAACTATAATTGGTTTGTTTTGTAATTCTATACATCTAATAACATTTTTCTAAGAACAGCTTTCATCTGACTGCCAAAACAATCTATAACATAAAGAAGAGTAACCCTGGCTCTAAGATTCTAAATTATAGACTAATTCCCAAACTGTATTGGTGGAGGGTTTCCTCATGGGAGTTCCCTATCCTAAAGAAAATCATAAATCAATTTGCAGGTACTAAAGAGAAGGCCCAAAGGTAGATGAGCAAACAAATGAACAGGTACTTAAGGCCCCAAAGAGACACTGAGCTAAACATTGCTATTCAGTGTTTTCAATCATGACCCCATTTGGAGTTTTCTAAGCAAAGATCTGGAGTAGTTTGTCATTTCCTTCTCCAAATTATTTTACAGGTGAGGAAATTGAACTAAATAGGGTTACTCAAGAAGATTTATCTTCCTCAATGCAGAGCTAGCATTCTATCCAATGAGCCACCTGGCTGGTTAGCTAACCATTAAGAATATAAAAATACACAAGTAAGACAGTCCCTACCTTCAAGGAACTTATATTCTAAGGGAAGGAGACAACACAAATAGAAGAATGATAGTCTGGGAAGGGAGATCTTTAGTATCTTGGGAGTCCTAGAGATGATGAATTGATCTATAGTAATCCTCTGCTAAAATACCCTTTCCAGAATTAATAATCATAGTAATGGTAGACAGTAATACACATAGCTTCAGATTTTGGCAGCCAGTTGGTGTAGTAGATAGACTGCCAGGCCTGGAGTCATGAAGATTCATCTTCCTGTCCTGAGTTCAAATCTAGCCTCAGACATTTATTAGCGATGTGACTCTGGACAAGTCATTTCACTCTGTTTGCCTCAGTTTCCTCATCTGTAAAATGAGTTGGAGAAGGAAATGGCAAGCCAATCAATATCATTGCCAAGAAAACCCCAAAATGGTGTCATGGAGAGTCAGACAAAATTGAAAAATGACTTAACAACAAAATGTCTATCTGGAGCTATAGTTGACCATACTATTTTGTGAAAGTTGACATTATGACAGTAGAACTATGACACATGGTTCAATTGAAGGGAGTCAATTCAAGGTGTTGTAAAAATCCATAGGCATTTTTGTTTTTTCAAAGTAATTTCCCTTTACAAATGTGAGAACACACAAATAAAGAAAGGGGATTTAGAAACTGAATATTCAATTTAAATTAGAAAAGTAAACAAATGGAAAAGAGGAGATCTTGACAGTTATGGGAGAAATTGATCAATCAGAAAACAAAATCATCTAGGAATTCAGCAATGAATTTTGTAAATCAGAGTAGGAAGTTGTAGACTCCCAAATTGGAAAATAATAATAAAAAATAATAAAACACAGCAACAACAATAAAAGTCAATAGATCTTCCTGCATCTCTCTTTATCTATAAAATGAAGATTATAATCTTGGTCCCACGGGAATAGAGAGGATGAGATGAGACCTCTGGGGAAAGAGAATACTCTAAATTTAAACCCAAGTCAATACTAAAAGCTTCTTTAATAGACACCAGGGACCAAGAAGTCAGACTGACTTCATTGAGGCTGAGCCTGCCTGGCAGCAGAGTAGGCTCCCTTTGGGATTTATCTCATGTTTCTTTCTCCATATGCATCCTCTTGATCTGTTGAAGAACTAATTCTTCAGCTGGAGATTTGATGGGAACTCCTCACTATACTTGGACCACAGAGGTTGAGGCCTGTTTGGCATAGGAAGAAGTCCATAGTCAGGAAAACATGCAACCCTAGATAGAGAGAAAGAAGGCAAGACTGAAAGAGCAAAGTAGAATCCAGTGAAAGGAATGGTCCCAAGCTAAATAATCTCCGGAGGCTGGTGACTGGGGTACTTTGTCAGAAATCAACAGCCTGGAGAGTCAAGAGGTTAAGGGTCAAGGCAGGACACTGAAACAAAAGCCAAACAACCAATTAGAAGAAGGAGAAGGAATCAAAACTAAAGCATGAGGATTCTAGAACAAAGGAACACTTTCCTCAAACAGGAAGCCCCTTATTTAATAAAATATTTTAAAATGAAAACTAGTTGATATTCTTTTTTTAATTTAAAAATTTTTCACAATAGCTTTTTATTTTCAAAGCATATGTATAGTTTTCAATATTCATCCTTGCAAAATCTTGTGTTCCAAATTTTTCTCCCTCCCCTTCCTCTACTTCTTTTCCCTAGACAGCAAGTAATCCAATATAGATTAAACATGTGCAATTTTTCTAAACATATTTCTATACTTATCATGCTGCACAAGAAAAATAACATCAAAAAGGAAAAAAAATGAGAAAGAAAAAAAAAGCAAGCAAACAACAATAAAAAAGGTGAAAGTACTATATTGTGATCCATATTCAGTTCCCATAATCCTCTCTCTGGATGCAGATGGCTGTTTCCACCACAAGTAAAAGTGCTGATATTCGTTATAGAACTTTAAGATTTACAGAGGCTTTATATATATTATTTGATATTTAGCACAGCCTCACAGCATTCCAAGGAAAGGCTGTAAGAGGTGGCACCTGAGCTAGGTCTTGAAAGGAACCAGGGATTCCAAGAGTCTGAGTAAGAAGATAGTGAATTCCAGGCAAAGAAGGGCTGCACTAAACTAGCACCTGGCAAAATTGGCTCCTGAGGTCATTTCCAGATCTGTTCCATGACTTACTCCTGAGAGAGGTATTGTTATTATCTCTATTTTCCAGCCAAGGTCCCTGAGACACAGAGGTAAATCCTCCTGGACCCTGGATCCTGTTCTCTAGTCACTATAATATTCTGATTTTCAGGGGAAATTACTTGCCTGAAGAACAAACCCCAAAGAATCTACTCTTTTGCAGAGGTGGGGGGCTCATGGGTATGGAGCATTGCCTATATTTTCAGATTTATTCTTTGTATTGATCAGTTTTTCTGATTTTTTTTCTCTTCATTTTTTCTTAGAAAAATATTTGTTATATGGAATGACTCACTGGGAAGGGGATAATGGGGAAGATTATGAGGGAGATTCTAGATGGCATAGTAGATAGAGTCAGGAAGATTTGTCTTCCTAAATTCAAATCTGGCCTCAGCTGTATGACCCTGGGCAAGTCACTTACCCTCAATTTCCTTATCTGAAAAATGAGTTGGAGAAAGAAATGTCAAACCACTCCAATATCTTTGTCAAGAAACCTCAAAGGGAGCCATGAAGAGTTGAACATAACTGAAATGAGTGAACAACAACAGAAAAGATTATCAATAAAAATTTGTTTAAAAAAATACAAGATAGTTTTGGTGGTAGGGCACTAGCAAGGAAAGGATGTAGAAGGTGACCCCTGAACTAGGTCTTGAAGGAACCAGGGATTCTAAGAGTCTGAGTAAGAAGATAGTGAATCCAGGCAAGGGGGTAATAGAAATTAGTCCAAAGACCTGGAGATGGGAAATGGAATGTTATATGTGAAAAATTGCAATCTTTCCATAGAAGCTACAAATCTATAAGTATATTTTAAGATAGGAGTTATTAGTCATATTATTATTCCCTTCTTACAGAAAATGCTGAAATCTGGTTCTATATTTTTTAACTCCTTTTTGCTTTCCTTCTTAAAAGTACCTTTCTTCTTCACTTGCCTTCCTTCTGAATCCTGTGTGTAATTAGTCATTTGTGGCAAAGATACTGTAATGATTTTGCCATTCTCTTCTCTAGTTCATTTTACTGATGAGAGAACTGAGGCAAACGGGGTTAAGTGACTTGTCCCAAGGTCACACAGCTAGATAGGATCTGAGCCTGGATTTGAACTCATGAAGATGTGTTCCTGGCTCTAGGTTCAGCACTCTGACCACTGGGCCAAGCTCCAATTCTGCCTCTGATAGGAGGATCCCTGCAGCTGAAAGTTTTAGAGGTTTCAGAGGATTTAAAGTTCAGTCTAATCTAACCCTTTCTATTGAGAGCACCACCATCCTTCAGTTAACTCAGTTCACAAACCTTAAGTCATCCTTAATTCCATCTAATCCTCATCCTCCATCTAATCAATGTCCAGTCTCCTCAGCTTATCTCCCAAAACCGCACCCCCCTTTCTCCATTCAGGTTGCTGCCAGCCTAGTTCAGGCTCCCATCATCTCACAAGTGCACAGTTACAATGGTCTTCAAATCAGTTCCCTTGCTCTCAGTCTCTCCCTCCACAATCTGGTTTCCAGAAGGTTGTCAAAAATAAATCTAAGTTATCTCCTTTAAAAACAAAACCAAAAACTTTTCAGTGGCTCTTTATTGTCAGCTAAAATACAAACTTCATTTAAAGCTAGGAGTTTGGTTGTACAGTGTTGGGCCAAGAGTTCAAAAACCATCCTCAGATATTTGCTAACTGTGAGTCTGGGCAAATACTGCCTCAGTTTCCTCAACCATAAAATGGAAATAATTCCAGCAGGATTGTTTTGAGGATCAAATGAAATTTTTGCCATTTGGTCATTTCAGCCATGTCTGATCTTCATGACTACATTAGGGATTTCTTGGTAGAGATACTGGAGCAGCTTGCCATTTCCTTTTCTAAATCATTTTATAGATGAAGAAATTGAGGCAAAGTAACATATAAGTGTTTAAAGTAGCATATAAGTGCTATAATATGATTATTATTTAATAACATTTCACATGTCTATGATATATTATAGTATACTTTCCTCACAATAAATCTATGATGTAGGGAAAATCAGTGTTATCTCTATTTTACAAATGAGAAAACTGAGTCTTGGTGTGATAAAATGATTTGCCTATGATCACACAGTTTGGAAGTGATTAATCTGGAGCCAGACCCCCAGTTCTTGTGACTGTTAGGTTCAATGTTCTTTCCACCACTTGGAATTTCCTCTCTAAGAGTTTTTGTTACATAAGATCACTGATATAGAGCCAGAAAGAAGGGGAGGGGTAAAAGTTCAGCTTCTCTCATTTTATAGGTAAGGAAACTAAGGCTTAGGGTGGGTGACTTCCCAAGATGAGACAACTTCTAGGAGCCCCCAGAATAAAGAAATATTGTCTCCTAAACCCTGTGGCTGTTCATCATTCATTCTCAAAGAGAAGCAATGACATCAGGAGAGTGATTCCTTAACTTGAAAGTTAATTGGATTTAAATGAGTTCAAATAGGACATATATATATATATATATATATATATATATATATATATATATATATATATATATATATATATATATATATATATATAATCAGGGCAACTGGAGATGGATGGCCTTTTAAGTTAAGGTCTTTTCCAGGTCTTAGTTTGTCTGAGGCAACACCCATTCAGTGATTTAAGACAAGGTAAGAATTGAAGCAAAAGATGCCCTAGTTTACCGTCACAAAAGAATCAATCTGGGAGGGAAAGACTTTCAGAGTTTGTGACCAGAACAGAAATAATTGCTAGCTAAGCATCAATTTTTACCTAGCTTTTAAACAGTGAATGAAAGTCAGACAAACTGAGACTTAGGAAAGACCTTAGCTTAAAAAGTTCAAGGTCTCCTAAACCAAACAAACATCCACATAACTAGGCTGCATATTTATACTTGTTCACTCATATTCTGAGCAATCTTTAGTTGTCAGAAGTGGGATTTAAATCCAGGTCCTCTGAATTTAAAAGTCCATTGCCTCACTATGTGAAATATAAATTACACACACATACATATGAATGTATTTTTGTGTTTTATTTGGAAAGTATCAGATCGATTTAGTTCCTTTCCCAGAATTCTCCCCTAGGATCCCAGAGCTCCGAAATACAACAGCTCCAGTGCAGCTTTCAGGTTTTCCTCCCCCTCCTCACTCCAATTCTCCCTTCTCTCCTCCTCTAGCCTAGAGGCTGTCTAAGAGCACCACAGGTCCAGTGACAGCCTCGAAATGGAAGGAATAAGGACCTCGTCTTCCCACTCTGGCCAAAGTCAGAGCCAATTATTAGGGTTGGGGGAATGGGGCTCGCCTGGGGCCTTGTGCATAAAGATGAAGTTGATGGGGAGGGAGGGCTGGTGAGAGATAAAAAGTCCAAATGAAAGTGACTCTCAGGGCTTGAAAGCTCAGCTATCCCAGTGGGTCCCTTAGGGGCCTAAGCCCTCCAGCTAGAAGGTACTGCCTGGGTTTTGTAGCTAATGGCTTTGGGAGGGATGAATAGGTCTCCGATTTCATAATCACCCCAGGGGGACTTGGAGGAAACTAGGGCCCTTTTCAGATCCAGCAAGAAGAACTGTAGGATTAACCCTAAAAATGCCATGTTGTGGCCACTAAGAGATCTAGGAAATGCCTTCTCCCCCTCCCCCTGTTCAGTCCCCGGGGGCTGACATTGATTTACATAATGTTAGTAATGGAAAGGCCCTACCGGTTCATTTTACAGATGAGGAAACTGAGGACTGGAGAAGGTCACTTGCCCAAGGTCGTGTAGACAAGTGGAAATGTTGTTGAAGCCATGGACATTTGAAGAAACATGGTCTTTTGGTAGGAAGAGTATTGTTGTAGGAATAAACAAGTCAGAGAGGAGGGAAAAGAAAGGTGTCAGTGGGACAAAACCCAGGCCAGCACTGATAACTCTCTAGAATATTGCCCTGAACAGAAAGAGGTAATTCTTTACCCTTTTAAATAAGGAATACACTTGATGGCAGAACTAAACCCATCAACAAATAAGGGTCTTTTTTGTCCTTCCAAGCTTCTTGAAAATCTGAGAACAATTAATTTCATTAGCTTCCTCTAGAAAATATGGATAAAAATCTTGCTTTGGAGATGATCTTTTGGGTTTCCCTGTTTAAGATGTTTAAGATGATGCTATAAATTGTAAGGAGGAAGAGGTGGATCTGAAGCTTCTTGTATAGACAATTGGTGACTCAGTAAAAGAGCCATGGGCCTGGAGTCTGGAAGCTCTGAGTTCAAATTCAGTCTCAGATACTAACTTTATGACCCTGGGCAAGTCCCTTAATCTCTGCTGCTTCAGTTACCTCATGTGTAAAGTAGGCGATAATATCATTTACCTTAACTTGTTGTGTGAACCAAATGAGACAATATTTGTGAAAAGTGCCAAATGCCAGGTCCATAAAAACCATCTTTCTTTTTTCCAAGACAATTGGGTTAAGTGACAGCTAGTAAGTGTCAAATACCTCAGGTCTTCTTTGAACTCAGGTCCTCCTGACCTTTGAATGGGCACTCTATCCACTGTGCCATCTAGCTGCCCCTTCAGAACAGTCTTTCACATATCAAAGTATGAAACCTTGCACAGGGTAAGTGATTAATACATATTTTAATAGGAATGAATAGAAGATATTTGTTACCAATGTGGCATTAAGCAAATCCTTTAACCTCAGTCTGCCTCAGTTTCCTCATTTATAAATAAGGCTAAAATAGCACCTACTTACCAGAGTTATATCGAGTATCAAATGAAATCATATTTGCAAAATACTTTGTAAACCTTAAAGAGCTTTATAGAAGCTAGCCAATAGCTATCATTAATAATAGAGATCTGTGATTTCATCAATATGTTGTTCAGTCACTTCAGACTCTTTGTGACCCATAAGTCCATGGAAAAACTGAGATTGGAATCCAGATCTGCCTCCATTCCAGAGTGCTATGTCTCACACCCCACTGCCAGACTCATTTGCCATTCTCCACCCGTCCCTCCATCTAATAACCTCTCCTCCCTTACATCCCCAACACAAAGACCTGGATTCTCTCCTGGGCTTCCTACAAGCAGAAGAAAGAGAGAGAGTGGAAAATCACAACCCACTCTGTCCTTTGCTTTTGCCTGTTCAATTGCTGTAGTTGAGATTGGCACAGACAATCCAGTCCCAATAGCTTATACATGACCAGGTCACAGAAACAGAATCATAGAATCATAGGCCTGAGACAGCTGCTAGTCCAACCAGAACCCGGATAAAACCTTTGTGTGCCTGAGGCAAAGTTTGACAATTGTGATTCCCTCTCACCCCTTCCTCCTGAATTTGAAAATCCTACCTGCCCTCTGTGTGCCCATCCCCTGAAGCTTGGAGCTTTTACTGAGACACGGGTGACATCACAAAGTAGATACCTCAGTGCTATGAAAGGAGGAATTTCCTGGAGATGAAAATTTATGATTTTAAAGTTGTTTGAAAAAGTATCCTCTGTGGCACCCCAGTGTTGTGCCCTACTTGGCTTACCTATCTTGCTTGTCTTTCTGTGCTACACTGAGGCATTTTCTGGCACTGGTGAGTATGGAGTGGAAATGGGCCGAAATTGGAGTAAAACAACCTAGATTCAAATCTTGGCTCTGCTACTTAATGCCAGTATGACTTGAGGCAAGTCACATAACCCTGTTAGGACTTGGTTCCTAATCTATACAATTGGGGATAGAAGTTTCTTCCTTCCTTCCTTTCCTTCCTTTCTTCATTCTTTACTTTCCTGCTTCTCTCCTTCCTTCCCTCATTTCTCTTTCTTTCCTTTCTTCTCTCCCTCCCTCCCTCATTCCCCCGTCTTTTTCCTTTCTTCCATCCTGCCTCCTGCTTCCTTCCCTCCCCTTTCCTCCCCTCCCTCCCACATTTTCCTTTTCCTCTTCCTTTCTGTCTATCTCTCTCAAATAGATGAGGAAGCCAAAACCACTAAAGTGAACTGACTTCCTGAAGGACACAACTGTGAGAGAACAAAGGTTTCTGGTTCCAAACCCAACAGCCTCTATACCAAGCTTTTTCCCAATCAAGAGACTAAGATTCTTGTCCTGACTCAATCACCAATAAGCTATGTGATCTTGGACATATTGTTTCCCTTCTCCAATCTTGAGTTTCCTTATCTATGACATTTCTAATGTCCTTTCTACCTCTAAAGTTTCATGATTTTGTAATCATAATAATAGCTAGCAATTACATAGGGCAGTTAGGTGGCACAGTCAAGGGCATAACCTAGAGTCAGAAAGACCTGTGTTCAAATTCAGTCTCAGATGCATACTAGCTGTATGATCCAAGGCAAGTCATTTAACCCTGTTTGCCTCAGTTTCCTCATCTGTAAAATGAGGTGGAGAAGGAAATTACAAACCACTCCAGTATCTTTTCCAAGAAAACTCCAAAAGGGGTCAGATTCAAGTGAAAACAACTTGTTTACAACAACAACAAAACACAATTTTAGCACAATATACAATACTTTAAGATTTGCAAAGAAAAAATTGAAATATTATCTCTTTTTATTCTAACAACAACCCTCTAAGGTGGAATAGAATGACAAGAGATGGAGTTGAATAAATGGAATGGAGAAGAGGGTGAAATGAAATCATCAACAAATGCCAAGAGAAGAGAAGGAAGTGCAGATGAGTGGGATAGCTTTGAAAGTTATGTGTTGAATATGCTATAAAAGCAAACTCCACATGCCAGATATTCATTCTTTTGTAGGCCCATCCTTTTTGTGTTTTACAATGTCTATGAAAATGCTTTTTTGATTCAGTGTATATTTAGTTTGTAATTTTAATAATTAAAGAATAAAGTGGGACCCAGCTGAATGGGATGAGGTCCAGTAGGATAGTGTCAATAGACATCTGGAGTAGAGTAGAAGAGGAGATGGAGAGGGGGTAGAATGGAATTGAGATGAGTAGATTGGAATGGAATGGAAACTTCCAGGCTCTCCTCTTTTGGGTGATTCTTCATCTTCAGCTTCTGATAGTCAAATGGCTCAGCTCCTGCTAAATCTTCAATGTGAGGGAACAGGAAAGACTTGGTTGTTCCTTCTTAGACATCCTACCTTAAGAGATAACCCTTTCCTGGTTCCCTTGATAAGATGCCTTTTGATGGCCTTGTGGAATTCAATCTCTCCAGAGTGGCTTGGATCCCTCCTTTCCCTATAGGAGGCCCAGCTCCCCTGCACCAGCCACCCCCACCATCCTCCCAGCTGTCATAACCATAGCCCCAATCTGACAGGAGCCCAGAACAAATTCTTGCAGAGCATCTGTGGGAGCTCCCTGGGGACTGGCACCTGGCATGTGGGCACAATGCTGCACCTAGAAAAAGGAAGTCTAAGTGACGGGTGACAGGATCTGTTCCCTCCCCCTCCCCCATCTCCATCGCCTAACCTGGGGCACTGTAGTTCCTGTTGAGTGACTGTGGACTGCTCAGCATTTTGGCAGGTTTGTTCAACCATCAGTTTAGAGAGCTATTTTTTCTCTTCCCTGTTCCCTTCTCACTACCTGGAGGTGCAAAAGGAAACAAGGCCAAAGTGGAAGCAACCACTTCAGTGCCATGAAACTTGGAGAAGAGGCCACCAAACCAGACAACCTCTGGGAGAGAAGCCAGTGTAGGTATTCTTCACTGGCTCTGGATGGTGACAACTGAGATTCAATTATTTCTTTTGGGACAATTATCCATGACCAGCCAGCTCGACTGGGAATATCATCTTGGCTATTCCTGGGATTTCTCATTGTCTTCTTCACACAATAAGAGCAAAGTCCCAGGCTTTTTCCTTTTGTCCCTCTGTCTCCTGCCTCAGAGAACTTCTCAGTTCTTACAGTTTCAGCCAACTCTAGACTGATGACCCTTAAAATGGGTTTGACCTTTCCAATGAATTCAATTCCCTAATTCTAGCTTTCCCTCCTCCCTCAACGATATTTTATTTTTCCAATATGTGCAAAGACAGTTTTCAACAATTACCTTTGGAGGACCCTGTGTTCCAAATTTTTCTCTTTCCTCCCTCCTCCCCAAGACCGAAAGCAAGCCGATATAGGTTAAACATGTGCAATTTTCTAAACATATTTTCACATTTATCCTCCTGTGCAAGAAAAATCAGATCAAAAGCAAAAAAACCCCCAAAAAACCAAAAGGTGAAAATACTATTCTTTGGTCCACATTCAGTCTCCATAGTTCTCTTTCTGAATGCAGATGGCTCTTTCATCCCAAGTCTGTTGGTAATTCCAACTTTCTTGCCAAACCTTTCCACCTGAATCAATCAATTAGAAATAATTTATCAAGTACCTACCATGTTCCAGGCACTAAACTAGGCAAAGGTACCATTTTCATATTTTCCACTTTGCCCATTAACTTGTATTAATGAGAATCAATTTAGGAAGAGGATCATTTAGAGGAGGGAGTGGCCTTAGTGGTACCACTAAGTGTTACCTAGTCCAACTCACTCATTTTATAGAACAGACTTCTTAAATTGTAGTTTGCAACTGCATAACTAAATGTGGGGGTTGCAAAATTATGATTTATTATCAGTAAATGTTTGATGTGTATATTGCTTTTTATGCCTGGGATCACATAAAGATTTCTCTGATAAAAAAGGGTCACAAGTGGAAAAAGTTTAAGAAGCCTTATTATAGTTGAAGAAACTAAAGTCCAAGGAGGTTGTGACCTGCCAGTAATAAAGGTAAGTCACAGAGCCAGAATTCAAATCTAGAAATTGTGATGCACGGTCAGAACTTTCTTAACTCTTTCATGTTGTCTCTTCACATGAAGCAAGAGGAGAATATTCGGTGTTGGGTGGAGTTTCTAGGGCAGAAATGGAATTCTGATGTTTCTGACTCAAAAGACCAGTTTTTTCTGTCTCACACTCATACTCTTAAAGGATGAGGAAGAATCAGATAGGAGGATGGAAAGAGGAAGGTCCTCAATGAGGCTGATACACAGCCTTGTACTGGAGTATATAATTGTATTCAATGACCTTTAAAGTCGCTTCCTTCCTTCCCCAATACATGTAAATTGTGGTCAGTGAAGAGCCTGGCCAGGTTCAAATTGATGAAAAATGAGAAAGAACTTTGGGGGAGATCAAATAGTAGAGCTTTGAAAGCTGGATTATTATTAGTCAATTTCCTAGTAGATTTGAATTTAGAAAGCCCTAGATTTGAATCCTGCCTCAGATACTTACCATGTGACTCTGGGCAAATCACTTAATCTCTGTCAGTCTCGGTTTCCTCATCTGTAAAATGAAAATAATAAAATGAATAAAAAAGAATAACAGATAAAAATTTAAAAATACATTAAAAACCCTCAATGACTTTAAAGGTTCTTTTTGACTCAAATCTATGATCCTATGATCATGTTTGCCACATAGTAAGTAATAAATTTTTGTTTCATCATCTGGCATTTGCATAGTGCTTTAGGATTTACAAAACATTATCTTTATTTACAGACTAAAAATGCCTATCAAAAACCAACTCTAAGGCTCAGAAAGGTAAATCATTTTGTCCAATGTGACATGGTCGGTAAGCCTTAAAGGCAGGATTTGAACCTGAGTTCTACTGACTCACTCTGCATTATACTGCATTGCTAATTTTTGTGTCTGGAACATATCAGGGAAGTTCCTGATTTGATCTTTGTTTTGGCATATGTTCTAGCCTGTTGGCTACCTGGCTTGCACTATATGTCTGAACTCTGAATATTAGGCAGGACAAGCTTATTCTCACTCCATACCTGCATGTTAAATCATTTGTTGTTGTTCAGTCATATTTGACTCTTTGTGACTTCATTTGGAGGGTTTTTTTTTTGGCAAGGGAACACTGAAGTACTTTGCCATTTCCTTCCCCAGCTCACTTTACAGATGAGGAAACTGAGATAAATGGGATTGTGACTTGCCCAAGGTCCCACAGTAAGTGTCTGAGGCCAGATTGAATTCACAAAGATGTGTCTTCCTGACTGCAGGTCCAGCTTTTTGTGCACTGCACCACTTAGCTGGCCCCTCTTGAATCATAAAACCATATATTTAGATCTTAGAGTCATCCAGTTCAACTGCCTGACCATTTTACAGATGAGGAAACTGGGGCTTAGAGAAATTAATCAAATCCTGCTTTGTTATTCTGCTGTGATAGATTCTTAATATCTGACTCTGACTGAGCTGGTGACTGATTTTGCCCTAGACTCTTCCAGAATTTAAAGCCAAGGAGATCTGGGGTCTGGAACTTCCTGTGTGACCTTAGGCAAACCAATTGAGGTCTCTGTGCTTTAATGTTTTTGTCCCCATCCCCCTAAATTACTGCATCAGATTTGTGAGGATGCAACAAATTAATGGATATGAGCACTTGGAGAAAAGAATAATTCTACATAAACACAAGAGCTTATTATTAGACTGTCAAGGGCACCCACTGGTACTATGGGGTTAGGTTAGGACACTTTTCAATCATTCATTCAACAATCAGTTATTGAGCAGCTCCTGGGAGCTCAGCTCTGTGCCAGTCACTGCAGAGGACACATGGAATTAAAAGGCACACTCAGTGAATGAATGAGTTTATAATCTAGCTAGGGAGGGAAGATAGATCCACTCATTCATCTACTTATCTCCATACATTCAACAAACACCTGTTCAGCACCTGCTGTGTGGATAATAATGGGGTCCCAGTATTTAAAGCTAATTGGGAACCTTAAAGTTCAACCCCCTTATCTTATCGGGAAGGAGTCTGAGTCTGGAAATGACTTACCTAAAGTCACACATAGAATATGAAATAACTTTTTATGGGTAAGAAAACTAAAGCAAAAAGGCTTTTCTGCTAAGGCTATACTTCATTCTGCTATCTCTTGCCAACGCTTTTTCTCCTAATTGCTCACATTATGGTACAATGGGTTTGAATCCCAGTTTAGTTATCGGGGCAACAAATGGTTGTCGTCATTCATTCTTCCAATGACATCACGAGGGGATGTCTTGACTCACAAATGAGTTGGATTTAAGTGAAGTAGGGCTGTGCAAAGTCAGCAGCTCCACTTTCTCCTCCAGAGTCATCTAAAAACAATGGAAAAACAGATTAGGATGACTGGTGACAGCCCCAGATGCATTAGGAAACCTTAGTCTTTTAAATCTGAGGTCTTTCCCAGGTCTCTGCTTGTCTGAGGCAACACCCATTCAGTAGCTAAAGGCTAAGTGAGAAGTAAGGTCGTCTAGTTCACCTTCATTAATGAATCAGTCAGAGTGAGGAAGACCATGGCCAGTATCTGGTCAGAACAGAACCATTGCTGTTTATAATCTAAGCCCTCAAAACCCAACCCAAGTGAGTTTGGGTTGGGGGCTATTACTGACCAGT
Organism: Sminthopsis crassicaudata; assembly: GCF_048593235.1. Lineage (NCBI taxonomy): Eukaryota > Metazoa > Chordata > Mammalia > Dasyuromorphia > Dasyuridae > Sminthopsis > Sminthopsis crassicaudata. Next base: position 487,134,282 of record NC_133617.1, on the reverse strand, counting down.
CAGTGAAAGCCAGAGTGATTTGGATTTAAAGGCATAGTCATGCAGCTCCATTGAATCTCAGTGGATTCATCTTTCTGAGTTCAAATCTACCCCTCAGACACTTTCTAGGTGAGTGACTCTGGGTGAGTCCTTTACCCTACTTTCCTCAATTTCCTCAAGTGTAAAATGAGCTGCTCCCTTATTTCATTATCTTTGTCAAGAAAACCCCAAATGGGATCATGGCTGAAACAACTGAAGCACAATGACAAAAGCAGCTATTTATTGCCTGTGACTCTGGGTAGTAAACTTAAACATGATGACTTCACTTTCTGTATCTATAAAATGAAGGGGTCAGATGTGATGACCTCTGAGAGATGTCTCCTAGCCCTAAAGATGTGATTCTGTAGTGCTTTACATTTTGCAGAATGCTTTCCTCAAAAGAACTTTGTGGATGAATTTCTCAATCTGTAAATGGAGATAATGCTTTGCAAACCCTAAAAGATACTAGTCTATTGAGTCAGGCAGTACATGTTCTATTAGGTCCATTTTGGAAAACAAGAAACAGACTTAAAGACGGGAAAAGAAAGGCACTATGATACAAGCCTTCTCTGATTCCTCTTGCTGCTAGTTCCTCCCACTTCTACCCCAGCTCCACTCTAATTACCTTGTGTTTATTTAATATGAGAGGCAACTCAGAATAATTGATTGGTTTGAGGGTTGGAAAGATCTGAGTTCAAGACACTTTTTGATTTGGTGATGCTAGATAAATCATTTAAACTCTCAATTTTGAAGGCAACTCCTAAGAATTTCAGAGTAGATGCTAATTTATTAGTTGAGGAAGTTTCCTTAGTAGGGATTCCTTATGCCAAAGAAATCACAGGTTTGGTTCTCAAAATCACAAACACATACACACACATCACAATTTACTTGAGGGCCCTGTTTCCTTCTTCTTTGCCTGGAACATAATAATAAATACTTGCTGATTAGATTTTAGGATCATAGATTTAGAGTGGAAGGGATATTTGAGATTATGGAGTCATGAGAGGGTAAGTGACTTGCTTAGTAAGCACTTAAGGTACAATGTTCACTGATAGGTACTTGGAGAGACAAACAGACTAAAATGAAAAATGACACCTGAAACAATATTAGTCCCTTGAGAATAGTAAATGTTCTGTGAAGGAGTAGCTAGGATGTGCTAAAGGCTGAATGAAAGGTTCTGTAAGTAGTCCAGCTCTAATATGGGGTGTTCACCTCCACCAAGTGGAGAAGGGTGTGGGTGGTTGATTTTCCCCTTCTGTTTGTGTGGCTGATTGGTCGATAATACATGTCCCTCCACTGAGTGGGATAGGTAAGCTGAATCAGTTACTGAATGTGCCAGGCTTCCTGGCTCCTTTATCCATTTCCAGGATGCTTCATTGGATGCTGGCTTCCTTTTGACCATACTGGGATTCTATGTAGGCTGATGGTGCTGGAATGGAGCTAACTGGCCTCGTTCCCCATTTCAACTCCAATATCTCACTGCTCTTTCATTAAATTCTGAATGTCACCTTGGTGACTACTTCCCAGAATACCCTTTGAGAATTTAGAGTTGCACTCTGTGGCTCCACCAGCTGTGAAGATCCCATTCCTTTGTCCCATTGTACAGGGACAGTAATTGCCAAGGGACAGAGATGGAGTGGATGACTTCCCCCCATTCCCTACCTCCCAGCTGCTGCCATTACATTCTATCTTCCTGTCTTTCCTATTCCCCTTGGAGTTTAGAACAGCCTTGGGACACCACCTCCATAAGTGGCCAAATAGGCCTTCAATATGCCCACCTTCCCTGTTTCCAAATTTAGGGTTGTCCACTGCAAGGAGGCTCTAGGTGACACTTTGCCATGTTGGACAGTAAAACCAGTCTGCTGTTTAGTAAGTCCTAGAATAAGGGACAGAAAGTGAGAAGTCCTGCTTGCTCTTTTTCTGAATCATAGAAGACCAAGGGAGGGCAAATATAATTGGCACCTGTCCTATGCTTCTGTTTTGTCCTTGTTCTCTTTCTGAGATAGAGTATATACAGTGTGTCCTAGTAGAAAGAAATAGATCTTTGTGAAGCTGGAATTCCTTTAGAACATTTGAACTCATAAAGAGAAGTCTTCTGGATACCAAGCCCAGTGCTCTATCCACTGTGCCACCTAGATACTTCTACCTTTGCCCAATGACAGCATGATAGCTTAGCTCTTGAAAAGTATTGCTGTGCTATGGAGTATGTGAAGGACATGGTGTAAAATAAGCCAAAAGGTTTTTACGAACTGGTGCAAAGTGAAGTGAGCAGAACCAAGTAGTAATTTCTACAGTAACAGCAACATTGTAAAAATAATCAACTTTGAAAAACTTAGTATCTTTGATCAGCACAATGACTGACCACAATTTCCAAGGACTCATTATGAAACTTGCTAAATACTTCCAGATAGAGAATTGAAGTACTGAGTAGATATTTTCTTTTTTTTTTTTAATTAATAATTTTTTATTATATATATATTTTTTATAATATTATCCCTTGTATTCATTTTTCCAAATCATCCCCCCTCCCTCTATTCCCTCCCCCCGATGACAGGCAATCCCATACATTTTACATGTGTTACAATATAGTCTAGATACAATACATGTGTGTGAATATCATTTTCTTGTTGCACAATAAACATTAGATTCCGAAGGTACATGCAACCTGGGCAGACAGATATTAGTGTTAACAATTTACATTCACTTCCCAGTGTTTCTTCTCTGGGTGTAGTTACTTCTGTCCATCATTGATCAACTGGAAGTGAGTTGGATCTTCTTTATGTTGAAGATTTCCACTTCCATCAGAATACATCCTCATACGGTATTGTTGTTGAAGTGTACAGTGATCTTCTGGTTCTGCTCATTTCACTCAGCATCAGTTGATTTAAGTCTCTCCAAGCCTCTCTGTATTCCTCCTGCTGGTCATTTCTTACAGAGCAATAATATTCCATAACCTTCATATACCACAATTTACCCAACCATTCACCAACTGATGGACATCCATTCATCTTCCAGTTTCTAGCTACAACAAAAAGAGCTGCCACAAACATTTTGGCACATATATGTCTCTTTCCGCTCTTTAGTATTTCTTTGGGATATAAGCCCAATAGCAGCAATGCTGGGTCAAAGGGTATGCACAGTTTGATAACTTTTTGGGCATAATTCCAGATTGCTCTCCAGAATGGCTGGATTCTTTCGCAACTCCACCAGCAATGTATCAGTGTCCCAGTTTTCCCACATCCCCTCCAACATTCATCATTATTTGTTCCTGTCATCTTAGCCAATCTGACAGGTGTGTAGTGGTATCTCAGAGTTGTCTTAATTTGCATTTCTCTGATCAGTAGTGATTTGGAACACTCTTTCATGTGAGTGGATATAGTTTCAATTTCTTCCTCTGAGAATTGTCTGTTCATATCCTTTGACCATTTATCAATTGGAGAATGGTTTGGTTTCTTATAAATTAGGGTCAGTTCTCTATATATTTTGGAAATGAGACCTTTGTCAGAACCTTTGTTTTTAAAAATATTTCCCCAATTTGTTACTTCCTTTCTAATCTTGTTTGCATTAGTATTGTTTGTACAGAAACTTTTTAGTTTGATGTAATCAAAATCTTCTATTTTGTGATCAATAATGATCTCTAATTCTCCTTTGGTCATAAATTCCTTCCTCCTCCACAAGTCTGAGAGGTAGACTATCCTCTGTTCCTCTAATCTATTTATGATCTCACTCTTTATGCCTAAATCATGGACCCATTTTGATCTTATCTTGGTATATGGTGTTAAGTGTGGATCCATATCTAATTTCTGCCATATTAATTTCCAGTTTTCCCAACAGTTTTTTCCGAATAATGAATTTTTATCCCTAATGTTGGTATCTTTGGGTTTGTCAAAGTTTAGATTGCTATAGATGTACCCTTTTTTGTCCTTTGTATCTAATCTGTTCCACTGATCTACCGGTCTATTTCTTAGCCAATACCAAATGGTTTTGGTGACTGTTGCTTTATAATATAACTTTAAATCAGGTACACTTAGACCACCTTCCTCTGACTTTTTTTTCATTAGTTCCCTTGCAATTCTCGACCTTTTATTCTTCCATATGAATTTTGTTGTTATTTTTTCTAGGTCATTAAAATAGTTTCTTGGGAGTCTGATTGGTATAGCACTAAATAAATAGATTAGTTTGGGGAGTATTGTCATCTTTATTATATTCGCTTGGCCTATCCAAGAGCACTGAATGTCTTTCCAATTATTTAAATCTGATTTTATTTTTGTGGCAAGTGTTTTGTAATTTTTCTCATATAATTCCTGACTTTTCTTTGGTAGATGGATTCCCAAATACTTTATACTCTCAATATTTGTTTGGAATGGAATTTCTCTTTGTATCTCTTGCTGTTGCATTTTGTTAGTGATATATAAAAATGCCGAGGATTTATGTGGATTTAGTTTGTATCCTGCCACTTTGCTGAAATTTTGAATTATTTCTAGTAGCTTTTTAGCAGAGTTTTTGGGGTTCTCTAAGTATACCATCATGTCATCTGCAAAAAGTGATAGTTTGATTTCCTCATTTCCTACTCTAATTCCTTGAATCTCTTTCTCGGCTCTTATTGCCGAGGCTAGCGTTTCTAGTACTATATTGAATAGTAATGGTGATAGTGGGCAACCTTGTTTCACTCCTGATCTTACTGGGAAAGGTTGCAGTTTATTTCTATTGCATATTATGCTTACTGAAGGTCTTAAATAAATGCTCCTGATTATTCTAAGGAATAGTCCATTTATTCCTATACTCTCAAGAGTTTTTAGTAGGAATGGATGTTGGATTTTGTCAAATGCTTTTTCTGCATCTATTGAGATGATCATATGGTTCTTATTAATTTGATTATTAATATGGTCAATTATATTAATAGTTTTCCTAATATTAAACCAGCCCTGCATTCCTGGAATAAATCCTACTTGATCATAGTGTATTATCCTGGAGATGATTTTCTGAAGTCTTTTTGCTAATATCTTATTTAAGATTTTAGCATCAATATTCATTAAGGAGATTGGTCTATAATTTTCTTTCTCAGTTTTCGATCTACCTGGTTTAGGTATCAGTACCATGTCTGTGTCATAAAAGGAGTTCGGTAGGACTCCTTCATCCCCTATTTTTTCAAATAATTTATATAACATTGGGACTAATTGTTCTTTAAATGTTTGGTAGAATTCACATGTGAATCCATCTGGCCCTGGGGATTTTTTCCTGGGGAGTTGATTAATAGCTTGTTCTATTTCTTTTTCTGAAATGGGACTATTTAAGCAATTTATCTCCTCCTCTGTTAATCTAGGGAGCCTATATTTTTGGAGGAAGTCATCCATTTCACTTAAGTTATCAAATTTATTGGCATAAAGTTGGGCAAAGTAACTCCTTATTATTTCTCTAATTTCCTCTTCATTGGTGGAAAGATCCCCCTTTTCATTTGTAAGACTATCAATTTGATTTTCCTCTTTCTTTTTTCTGATCAAATTTACCAAAGGTTTATCTATTTTATTGGCTTTTTCATAAAACCAACTCTTGGTTTTATTTATTAATTCAATAGTTTTTTTACTTTCAATATTATTGATTTCTCCTTTTAATTTTTGTATTTCAAGTTTAATTTTTGGTTGGGGGCTGAGTAGATATTTTCTTCTTTTTCTTTCTTTTCTTTTTTTTGGGGGGGATGACTAATGCAAAAATTTGTTTCGCATGACTATATATATATATTTGTAATGGTTTTTACTTTTTTCACTTTTTTTGGAGGGGGGACATGGCTAATAGAAAGTTTTATTTTGCATGATTATATATTTTTGTAATGAGCTTTGTTTTTCTTGCTTTCTCAATGGGTGAGTAAGAGGGAGGAGGGAGGGGGAGAATTTGGAACTAAAAATAAAGTAAAATTGAATTTGAAAAAACCTCTGACATTCCAAAAGGCTGGAGACCTTGGTTTAAGCTATTTAGCCCTGTGAACCTTATACATTTATGTTAGTGTATTTGCACCTCAGTTTTTCTTCAAGGTTCTTTGTCTATATTCTTCATTCCAAGGTCATGACATTCTGGATTTTCCACTCTAAGCTCCCTCCTAACTCTGATATTTAGTGTTCTGTGTTCTAAGAACCCTCAACTCTAACACTCTATACTCTACATTCTCTAATCCAACTTAAAATTTGATTATTCCCTTCCAAGGATTTGGTGGGGACTGTAGAAATCTCATTACCTGAGCCAGTCACCTCACTATGGTCTTAATATTTTATCTTTCTCAGTTGTCCCCTAGACCCATTTTCCATGCCCATACAGACCTTTTCCCCTGCCTCTCTCCCTTTACCCCAGTACTCTGGGCTTAGCACATTTCCTTTCTGGCGTACAAAAGGAGAAAGCTCTGGGGGAAGAGGATGTATACAAACAGAGTCACAACTTCCCAGCAGGAAGTCCCGGTCACAGCAGGGGATGGGAGGGAAATGAGCTAGTCTATTCAGGGGGTTCTCCTGTGAAATTCCTGTGGCAAATTATTGTGTCCCTGCCCCTTTCCAGAATTAAGAGACGTGCCATCCCCATTGCTAGGGTTTGCCCATTTCCTCCTTCCCATGGGACTTGGCAAATGTGATTCCTATAGCCAGGGTGAAGCCCCCTTGAATTTGAATAGTGAGTGACTGGCAGAGAGGGCTTGGGGGAAGGAGGGTTAGTTGGAGTTCTAATCCCAACTCCTTGCTGTGTGGGCTTGGGAAAATTGCCCAATCTCTCTTTTCATTAGCTTTCCCACTAGATTTAGTGGGGGTGGGACAATAGCCTGTGGGTGAAGCAGTGCCGACCTAATGAGACTACAGGAACTGGAGAGATAAAAGTCTAATATTGGAAAGAGAAGGAAGTAGTGAAAAGAGGCAGAGGTACCAGAAGAGATAACTTTCCCTGGGGATCTCTGGAGGACCCTACTTGCTGCCTTTAAAATGCTGATAGCTCAAGGACTCATCTTCTGGAAAGCAAAAGAACAGAATCCTAAAAAGTTGGCTCCAGAAGAGATTTTTGTGATCACCAAGTACTACCCCCTAATTTTAAAGATGAGGAAACTGAGACTCAGAGATAAAATAATTTGCTCAAGATCATACTGCTAGGGGGGCAGTTAGGTAGTGCAGTGGACAGAGCACCAGCCTTGAATTCAGGAGGACCCGAGTTCAAATCTGGTCTCAGACACTTAACACTTCCTAGCTGTGTGACCCTGGGCAAGTCACTTAACCCCAGCCTCAGGGGAAAAAAAAAAAAAAGATCATACTGCTAGTAAAAGAAGCTGAAACGCAAGTATAGTTCTTCTGACTCTTAAATTCAATGCTATCTCTGCTCTGTCATAGTCTCTCTAGAATTCAGATGTTAGGACTATTCTGGAGAGCTGTGCTTAGCAGATATCACATGGCGTAGAAGTTTCTTTTGTACCTGAAAAGGAGAGGGCAAGGCAGGTAGTAATGTCAAACAGATGGCCGGCATTTCCTCAGGCAAATAACCATTTTCTCATCCAAATTCCTTTTTTTTTTGGGGGGGGGGAGGGAAGTTGGGGTTAAGTGACTTGCTCAGGGTCACACAACTAGCAAGTTTTTAAAGACAGTTTTGAATTCAAGTCCTCCTGACTTCAGGGCAATATTTACTATATACTGCTATATACGTTTATTTTTTTCTTTTGCAGGCAATCAGGATTAAGTGATTTGTCCAGTGTCACAGAGCTAGTAAACTAATTCCTTTAAAGTGATTCTGAGCACTCCAATGCATACACACATCCTCTCCCCCACCCCCTTCTCTAGGGGCTGGTTCTGATCCCATCTCTAGTGCCAGCAATTCTCCCTGGCCCTTGCTTATTGATGTCAACAGCTGCCCCTTGTAAAGCATGTGGGGGATGGGGGTGTGTGTGTTGGGGGGAGGAACAGGGTGCCTGAGGTTAACTGAGGGTATCAGGCCAGAGAGGGAGAAGATCAGATTTAATGGGAAATAATGAGACTGCTATTTCTCTGATTTGGTATGTACCCTTACAACCTCCTGTGCTACCCCTCCCAGTCAAGGCTGCAATAGGGAGGGTGGGAATAGGGAGGACAGGAGAGGAGGGTTCTCCCAATAACATGGCCTCCCAACTATTTGCTGACCTGCTTCTCCTAGGTCTTCTGCCCTCAGGGATTATGTGGCCACAAAAGCTGAAATTCCCCATCTCCCTACCCCTGGCTGACTCCATTTTCAACCTAAGCCCCTGGGCTCAGGCTCAGATGGCAGGGAGAATTACAAGGACAATGGGCCCCATGGGAGGGACTATATGAGTTTGGGGCTCTTTGGCCCTAAAGAGGAGTTCTGCCTTGTGCTTCTCATGCCTTAGCTGGTCTAGACCTAGGAAACACTGATAAACACAGAGGGTGTCTGCCCTTTCTCTAGACTGCATCTAGTTACCTCCTGCAGGGATTATTACAATCTTAGAGAGAATATAGACTCCTTGAAAGTGGAGATTGATTTACTATTTTTGTCTTTGTATCCCTGGCACCTAACACAATGCCTGGCACAAGGTAGGCACTTTATAAATGCTTGTTGATTGATTAATCCCAGGTTAAGGACACCTGATCTAGTCTAACTTCTTCATTTTTTAGTTGTAGAAACTGTCCATTTCTACATGTTCAAGGTCATGTAGCTAAGGAGTGGCAGAATGTTCTTTGTTTTTTCCAAAGAGAGGGGATGGATTACAGCTGCAGAAAGGGCCATACATTGCTAGAGAGGGCCAAGGTGTAATTTAACTCCTTATTTGTGGATGGGGAGGAATAAGAATGTCACTTGGAAGGATAAAAGTATTTTTTAAAAAGATTATTGATAAAATATTTTGAAATTTAAAAAAAGACAGGACAAAGCTGGGACAGCTAAGCAAGTAAAGTAGATAGAGCATTAGCCCTGGAGTCAGAAAGACCTAAATTCAGACACTAGCAAGTTGTGTGATTTTGGACAAGTCACTTAGCCTCAATTGCCTCCAAAGAAAAATAAAAGAAATGGCAGAGCTAGAATCTGAACCAAGGTCCTCTCACTTTAAACCCCAAATTCTTTGCATTCCATAGCTTTAAATTTCATTAAGAACTGTATTAAAAATCCCATTTCCCCAAGATGCAAAACAATGTGGTATACATGATACATTTACATGTAAATATTAAGCATATTTACATATTAGTCATGTTGTAAAAGAAGAATCAGAACAAAAGGGGAAAGCTATAAGAAAGAAAAAACACATTTTAAAAAGTGAAAATAGTATACTCCAGCCTTCATTCAGACTCCATAGTTTTTTTCCCAGACGTAGATAGCATTTTCCATCCTGAGTCTTTTGGGATTGTTGAGGAGAACAAACTCTTATCAAAGTTGATTATCACATAATATTGTTGTTACTGTATATAATGTTCTCCTAGTTCTGCTCACTTCATTCAGCATCTAAGTTCATGGGAGTATTTCCAGATTTTTCTGAAATCTACCAGCTCATCTTTTTTTTTTTCTTCCAAATTTTTCTCCATCCTTTTCTTACCTTCTTCTTCCCCAAATCAGCAAGCAATCTGATATATAGGTTTAATATGTACAATCTTTTAAAATATATTTCCCATATTTGTCATGTTGTACAAAAAAAAAAATTAGACCAAAAGGGAAAAAACATGAGAAAGAAAAAAAATTTAAAGGTGAAAACACTATGCTTTGATCCACATTTAGTCTCCATAGTTCCCTTTCCAGATGCAGATGGCAGACATCTATTGGAATTATCTGTAATCACCACATCACTGAGAAGAGTCACATCCACCACAGTTGACCATCACTTAATCTTGTTGTTACTGTGTACAATACTCTCCTGATTCCATTCACTTCACTCAGCATCAGTTCATGTAAGTCTTTCTATCCTTTCTGTAATCTGTCTGCTCACATTTCCCATAAAACAACAAAATTTCATCATGTTAATATACCACAATTTATTCAGCCACTCCCTAATTGATGGATATTCTCTCAATTTCCAACTTCTTGCCAGTACAAAAACCTGCTCATCATTTCTTACAGCACAATAGTATTCAGCCATTCCTTAATTGATGGTTATCCCTTAGTTTCCAATTTTTTTGCCACCACAAAAGAACTGCTACACATATTTTTGTACATGTGGATCCTTTCCCTTTTTTAATGCTCTCTTTGGGATTCAGAATTAGTAGTGATATTGTTAGATCAAAGGGTATGCATAGTTTGATTGTCATTTGGGCATAGTTCCAAATTGCTTTCCAGAATAATTGGATCAGTTCACAACTCCACCAATAACACATTAGTGTCCCTATTTACCTAGATCCTTGCCAACATTTATCATTTTCCTGTTATCCTCATTTTGTAGGCTCCTGTCTCCAAATATACCATATTAATGGCTCTCTGCTCTTATCAGAGAACCACAGAGCATCAGGATAGGACTATAGGCATTATTCCATTAGCTTTTTCATTTGAAATTAAAAGCTTTCATTTACATGAACTGATGCTGAGTAAAACAAGCAGAACCAGGAATACATTGTATATATAATAATAGCAAGAATGGACAATGATCAACTATGAAAGGCTTGGTTCTTCTCAGTGGTTCAATAATCCAAGGCAATCCCAATAAACTCTGGATACAAAGCACCAGTTGCATACCGAAAAAGAACTATGGAGATTGAATGTAAATGTGAACATGCTATGTTCACTTCTTTTTTTCTGTTTTTATTTTCTCTCTCTTGGTTTTTCCTTTTTGTTCTGATTTTTATCTCCCAACTTGATTCATAAAGCAATGTGTATTTTAAAAAATAAATTTAAAAAGGAAATAAAAAGTTTTTTGATATCTTTTGTTTTTTATACTATAGTCATTCCTGATATATGTCTCCCACCACTGAACTTTCCCTTGAAATAAAAGAAAAATGTTACTCAAAATTGATTGACCAAAAATATTTTTAAAAAACATTTGCCAACTATGCAAATTTTCAGACTAATAGTCTTTTCACCTCTCTGAGAAGAATAGAATTCATTTTATCATCTATTCCCTAAGACCAAGATTGCATATTACAAGCAGTCTGAATTCAACTACTTTTCAGCATTGTTTAAATTTACATGATAGTAGTCACTGTTTATATAATTTTCCTGGTTCTGTTTACTTTATTTTGCATCAATTCATACAAGTCTTCTCACATTTCTCTGAACTCATTTCATAATTTTTTATGACTCAAGGCTATTGCATTATATTCATACTATATAATTTTTCTGCTGTTCCATGGATGATGGGCAACCACTTTTTTTGCTGCCAAAAAAAAGTGTTATGAATATTTTATTATATACAGAGGCCTTTCTATGACCAATTTCCCTGGAGCAAAAGGCAGTGATAGGTTTGCAGGGTCTACACTAAACTAATGTTGACTTTTTCAAATTTCCCTATCAAAGTTACCAATATCCTTTCATTCACCCAGGTTCACTTGGAGCTAACCAAAAGTCTTCCTCCTCACCTCCACTCCATATCCAATCAATTGCCAAGTCTTGCAATTTTATTGGTATTTGGGTGGCACAATGGATAGAGCACTGAGACAGGAGTCAGAAAAATCTCAGTTCAAATTTGAGTTCAAATTTGATCTTATCCTTGCCAGCTGGGTTAGCAGACCAGACTTACTAAAAGTTTTGCCTAATTTCTTATTGTTGTTGTTAGTCCTTCTTCTTTTAAAAGGGCATCAATGAAATCACAAGGTTGATGTCTTGAACTTGCACATGAATTGGAATCTAAGTGAAGCAGAGCTGAACAAGTCATTCAACCTCTGATTGCCTCAATTTCCTCAACCATAAAATGGCGATAATAATATCATCTTTCTACTAAAGTTATTGTAAGGATCAAATGTGACATTAAGTGTAAAACACATAGCACAGAACCTGGCACAGAATAGGCACTTAATAGATGCCTCTTCTTCTTCCCTTCCTTTTTCTCTTCCACTATATTTCTGGCATTTATCCACTTCTCTCCTCATGCAACAATTAGTTTCAGGCTTTCACCTCCTATCACCTTGACTATTACAATAATCTCCTAAGTGGTCACTCTTCCTCAAGTCCCTTCCTTCCCCAAAATATCTTCCTCATAGTTGTTGTATTTCCCCAAATCACAGTTCTGACCAAGTCAATCCCTTGCTCAATAAACTCTAGTGGCTCCCTATTACTTCTAGGATCAAAACCAAATTCATCTGCTTGACATTTAAAACCCTTAAAATCTGGCTCCATTATAGCTTTCTAAGCTCATTATATATAATTCCTTTCCCTGCACTATTTAGTTCAGCCAAATTTGTTTCTTGCTATTCCTCCAAAATAGCATTCTATTTCTTACAAATCCTCCATTCATAGAATTCACTCTTTTCTTAAATTTATTTTTTAGAATCAGCTCATATTATATATATTTGTCATTTTATTTTTAAATAATATTTTATTTCCCTCAACATTTAAAAAATAATTTTTAACATGCATTGGTTTTCATTGTGGAGAGCAATTTGGAAATATGCCCAAAGGGCAACAAAATGGTATATACCAGCAATACTACTATTAGGTCTGTATTGCAAAGAAATCATCAAAAAGGGAAAAGGATCCATATGTCCAAAATATGGATAGCAGATCTTTTTATAGTGGCAAAGAACTGAAAATTGAGGTGCCCATTAATTGGAGAATGACCAAACAAGTTGTGATATATGAGTGTAATGGAATACTATTGTGCTATAAGAAATGATGAGCAGGTGGATTTCAGAAAAACTTGGAAAGGCTTCCATGAATTGTTGTTCAGTGAAGTGATCAGAATCAGGAGGACATTTTACACAGTAACAGCAATATTTGTTGTAATCAACTATGATAGACTTAGCTCTTCTCAGCAATGTGATGATCCAAGGCAATTCCAAAAGACTCATGATGGAGAATGGTATCCACAGCTAGAGAAATTACTACAGAATCTAAATGCAGATTGACGCATACTATTTTCACTTTTTGTTTATTTTTTCTTTCTTGTAATTTTTCCTTTTGTTTTGATTCCAATTCAATCCTGGATACCAGACTGAGTGACCATGGGTGAGTTAAATCAGATTAATGCAACAATCATGCATGAATCACTATGTACCAGGCACTGGGCTATTCAGTGAAGATATAAAGAAAACATGGTCTCTGCTCTCAAGGATCTCACATTGTAATTAAAGAGATAACATGTAAACAACTATGTATAAACAAACAAGATATAGACTGTGTAAATGGGAGCTAATTTCAGAGGGAATGCATTAACAGTTGGGGTAAGGGCAGGGATAAGAGAAGGATAGAGAGGCTTCTTGTAGTAGATATAATTTGAATTGATTGGTTTTTGTGATTAGATTTATCTAGTTCTGAGAGAGAGAGGTTTAGATCCCCTTCTAATATAGTTTTGTTTTCTATTTTTTCCTGTGACTCATTGAACTTCTACTCTAAGAATTTGGCAGCTATACTACTTGGTGCATTTATGTTTAGTATTTCATTAGCTATGTTGAACTGAGTCATGAAGGAATCCAAGGAAACTGGGAGGCATAGATGAGGGGGAGTGCAAAGATATAGAGACTTGAAGATGAGGTGGCATATTTGAGGAATAGTGTAGAAAGGAGTAAACTATAAGAAGCTTCAGGCTTCTTATACCTGAAAAGGAAGGAGAGGACTTCTGTGAAAGAGAGGTTGGACTCAATGAAAGACTCTTCAAGTTCTAAATCTATAATCCTCTTATGACTAACATAGTTGAAAAAAGTTGAAAAGAGGAACAATAGTACACTATTGCTAAGGGACCCAGTTCTAGTAATAGAGACTAGAAGAGGTCAGAAAAAAGAAATTTATCAGTGTAATCTGTAAAAAAAAATTAGCTAACATTTAAATAGCATTTACTATGTGCTAGGCACCATACTAATATTATCTCATTTGATCTTCACAACAAACTTGGTACCATTATCCTCATTTTACATGAGGAAATTGAGGAAAACTGAGGTGAAGTGATTGTCCAGAGTCATACAGCAAGTATCAGAGGTTGAATCTGAACTCATCTTCCTGACTCCCAAGCTCACTGCATCACTTAGCTACTTAGAGACAATTTCAAGGAAGAAAGGGTACTTGGATAGGATGATGGTGATGAACTTGACATCAGAAAATCCAGGTTCTAATTCTGGGCTTCAATATGACCTATGGAATAGTCATGGCTAATGACATCACTCTCTTGGGCCTCAGTATTCTTGAAGAAATGGGAACAATACTCCTACCTCATAGGATTATTGGAAGGAACTTGCTTTTAAAATCTGAACATACTATAGAAAGACGAGTAATTAGACTTTGGGTTGGTTCAGAGGATATTCAAGAGTATTAGGGTACCATCTTCCCTATCCTCCCATCTGGTCCTGGACAAGATGACTTCAAAGGTCCCTTCCAAATCAGTGAAAGAGAAGCCTCTTGCCTAGACTCAGCAGTCCTCCTGGGTTCCTTTTGTGGTTCTCTTCCAGGAATGTGCTTGAACTGGACATCTAAGAACCAATTGTTAAATTTTCAATTTGGGCATTTATATTTCAGAAATCAATGAACATAGAATCCAGATGCGGCCTGATGAGGACATTTATGCTGACTGCCCAGGTTATGTTAAATGGGCTTTGGGGCGGAGACAGAATGTGAGTTTTTGTTTTTACTATAGTCCAGCCCTCCAACAGTCTGAGGGACAGTGAACTGGCCCCTTATTTAAAAAGTTTGAGGACCACTGGTACTATGTCACTTAACTGCCCCTTGTCTAAACTAAAGAAAGTGATAAAGAAAATGTTGATAATGTAGGTCAAATTTTAAAAATGGTATATGCTGTACATTTCTTTTCAAAAGTCTGTTGTTAAACATTTACCAGCACATCCCTATTCCTATCCTGCTCTCTGGGTGTGGAAATCTTATTCAAATTTGAATTAGAGGTCACGGTTTTGAATTCTTCCTCTGACACACACTACCAGAGTGACCCTGGCCAAGTGACCTAACCTCTGGGCCTCAGTTTCATTACCTGTGAATATGGAGCTTGTACTAGATGATCTTTAAGGATCTTGTCGATGCTGCATCTAGGCTTCTTTGTTCCTTGGAGAACCAGGACATCAGCCCACATCATGTTTTTCTTTCAGCTGCAGAATTACAGCTAATTGTGGGCCACTGGCTGTTTGTTCTCTCATAATTTGGGGTCAAGTGGTTAATTGAGCCTGGAATAATTCCTTGTAGACCCAAACAGGGTAATTGTGACAAGATACACACACCCCTAGCCTTATCACCCCCACTGGTCCCCACAGCAGGGATTCCTCAGCTTGGGTGTTTTGGAGTCCCAAAGCAGCAGGAGTAACTTTCATTTAGACATTTTTATAATTTTCAGGAGTCCCTCCCAGCAGCTCATATTAAAGGATCTGAAAATATAAGGAGAAAAGCCAGGGTGTAATTAAAATAAACTGCAAGAATCAGGGGACCACTCCTCTTTTTTCAGGTCACCTGGTCTGGCCAGAATCCTATTTCCGGGCTGTTTGCACATCTTTGCCTGGGTAGTATCAGGGACTGTTAATTGCAGGTAGGGGGAAGGGTGCAGAGTGGAAAGTGCCACTGGGGTGAGGGAAGCTGCTTAGAAGCAGGATTCCTTTTCTCCTTCAAAATGGGAGGCTCCCCCAAATTTTGCCGGTTGAATCATCAAAGAGCTGGTGACCTCTCTGTTTGGAAGCTGTCTGGCAGTCCCAAGCCCAGGAATCACTGATCAAAGACCATTTTTCTCCCACTGGCAGGATTCCTCATTATCTGGACAACACTGAAATTCATGCCGATTTTCCTCTTTGGTCTTACTTTTAGCCTTTTTTTTCCTCCCTCTTTCTTCTCTTCCTCCTCCCCTTTTCTCACATTTCTTTGGCCTTCTTTTCCTCCTATCCTATCTTCTCTCTCTCTTCTAGATTATTTCTTCCTGCTCTTTATTATCGCTCCTCCCCCCCCCCCCCCTTTAGGAATGGTAGCTTGGAGTTATATATCAATTTAAGGCTTACAAAGTATTTTGCACACATTACCTCATATGAGCTTCACAATGACCTTGTACTAAGTACTAACAGTGTTATTATCGATTCAAATAACTAGCATTCATTATGCTCCTACTGAGTGTCCGGCATTCTGTTTAATACCTGGCATAATAAAATAACAAAACAAGACAAAACAATTCCTGTCTTCCAGGAGCTGAGGGGATTAGGATAGTAAAGGGCAGCTAGGTGGAGCAGTAGATGGAGCTGTTTGTCTGGAGTCAGAAGACCTGGGTTCAAGTATAACTTCAGACACTTTCTATTTATGTGACTGTAGACAAGTCACTTAACCCTGTTTACTTCATTTCCTCATCTGTAAAGTGAACTGGAGAAAGAAATAGCAAACCGTTCTAGTATATTTGCCAAGAAAACCCATAATGAGAGAGGAATAAATAAAAAAGGGCAGCAAGTAGTGCATTGTGGAAATTGAGTGAATCACACTGATCCTATCTTGTGACTCAATTCTGGAGCTAGCTCATTCTCTTTTTGTTTAATTATGAGTCTAGTCCAACTTCTGACTTGTGAGAAAGCTCTTCAATTGTGGGAACTGGGAGAAAACTATGCATTGTTTGTACTTAGCCCTGCATGGCTGGGAAGTTGGACCACCTCTATCTACTGCTTAGAGACTTAAGGATCAGGTTACACTGACCAGTTCCCTAGTCAGATCCAAAGACTGATATAAAGAGTTTTCTCACAATTATATATCTCAAGAAATCCATATATCTTATCTGAAAACTGATCAGTTATTGTTTCTATGATCCTTTAATTATATACAGACAGTTGTGGAAAATGAGACACCTCCTTTCATGATTTCAGGGAATTGAACCTGTTTTGCTTTTTCCTTCAACTTGGAAAATCCCTAATTTTTCCTTTGATTAGAAATCAAATTACCTTATTTTGAATCCTAGTAAATTTTTTTCTTTAATTAATTGTCCTAATTTGAGTCATTATTTTTTAACATTTAAAAATCTGTTTTCTGCTATATGCAAGGCTCAGTGTCAAAGCTGAGAAAGGCTACTAGTTACGATTTGTTGGGCAATTGAGCATGCATTGCTTAATAAATCGATATGCTCAAAAGCTTGAACTTTTGTCACTTAAGCCATTTCATCTTTCACCCATCACAGAACTTACACTCTAGTGCAGTGGCAAGGGAATAGTGTGTGGATAGATCAATAAAAAAATGTATACAGCATAAGGTTTTTTGGGGAGGGAGCATTCAACATTGGGGATATCAAGAAAAACCTCTTGTAAAAACCCTCACCTGAGATATGGTTTGGATGAAAATAAGAAAATGAAGAGGGAGATTATTGTAGACCTCCAGGACAGGTTGTTTAAACACTTGATATGGGTTGTCTAATATGGGACAAGCAAGTAGACCAGTTTAATTTATGAGTGGGGAATAATATATGTAACCACCCTGGAAGAACAAATTGGATTAGCATTGTGAAAATCCTTACGTGCCAGAAAGAAGAGATTCCATTTTATTTTAGAATTTGTACTTCATTTTCATTTTTCAGGAGAGAAAACTGAAACTCAATAATTTGTCCATGGTCATCCAGATGATATCAGGGTCTCTCCATATTCTAGGTCCAATGCGCTTTCTATTTATTATGTGCTCTCTCTCCCTCCTTTTCTTTCTCCTGTATTTCTCTGTCTCTGTTTCTCCCTTTCCCTCTCTCCCTTTCCCCCCCTCTCTCTTTCCCACTTTTCCCCCTTCCTTCTCTCTCTCTCTCCTTCTCTTTCCCTTAGCCCTCTCTCTTTCCCCCTCCCTTCCTTTATCCCCCCCTTCTCTCTTCCCTCTCCTCTTCTCTCCTCTTCTCCCCTCCCTCTCCCCCCTCACTTTTTTTCCTCTCTCTCTACCTCCACTAATTGCCTTCCCAAGCTTCTTCAGCGTTTCAAATTCCTGAGGGAAAACCTGTAGCTTTTTCTTCTTTGGTTTTATGCCCCTCTGCCTACAACAAGGCAAGTGATGGCATTTGATTTATTGATGATTCTCTTACCACTAAGAGGACTGAGGAGTCAAAAGGGCCGTACTTGCTTATCCTCAATTGCTTCATCTGTAAAAGCACCTGGCCCCAGTGCTTTGTCTTAGTCTGATACCCCTGGATGTAACTGCGGATCACTTTGTTTCCTCCTTCAGGGGGATTTGCAGCATAAATCTTTGTTTAAATCCTGCTTTAGGAACTTATCAATTATATGACTCTGCTCAAGTCACTTAATCTGTATCAACCTCATTTTCCTCATCTGTAAGGAAGAGCGGTTGGACTAGAGTAGATTTTGTTCAGTTGTAAATCTATGACTCAATAATTCTTGATTCTGAGTAGATGGAGTCTATCCCTCCCCCAATCCCTCCCCTTTTCAAAGATTTTGGGTCTGAAGGCAAATAGAGGAATTTTAGGCAGATGCTTAATGGGGCCTGGGACTAAGGCCAGGCACAAACCATAGTCACTGTGTCAGAGACAGACAAACTATCTGGGAAGATTAGCAGGGCCCCTGAAAGCAGGGCTCCTTCAGTCAAAAATGAAATGACATTTTTTAACTTCTTTATCTCCCTTCTCTTGGATGAGATAGGATCCTCTTCCCCTATAGGACCTAGAAGCAACAAGGCACTAGCCTGTGCTTCCTCCATTGGAGTTTCATTGATTCTCTCCATTCACACCCCAGCTAAAAATTATTCCATATCTGATCCCAGAGCACTTTATGCTAATTTGTATTATATTCATTTTAAGTTCCTTTAAGGCAGTCATTGTTTTCAAAGCATCTTTCCAACCTTACATTTTGCCCACCCTTACTCAGAGTCAATAATCCTCTAAATCAGTGGTTTCCAACTATAGCACTGCCACCCATCATTCCCATCAACTATAGCATCCACACCACCATTCAAAACTTTATTATAAGAAACTAGGAATATTTATTGATTGAATATGGGTGACTAGGAATATCCTTAGGACCAATCAGACCAGCTGAACATAAGCAGACAGTAGGCTGAAGTTTGACAGCTTAGAATATTCCCTATAGGATCTCTTCCCTCAAACTTCCAAGTCTCCATCCTACCCCTTTTCTCTCAGCTAGTGATGACCTGGCTTCTTCCCTTACTAAGAAGATTAAGGCCATCTATCTGAGCCTTCTCATATCCCCTCCGCCATTCCTCAATGCCTCTCTCTTCTCCCATCCCACTCTCATCATCCTCTCTTCATTTTCTGCACTCTCAGAGACAAGAGAGTCCTTCTCTTTTTCAAAGTTAACCCCTGCACCTGTACCCTGGGTCTCACTGCTTCCCATCTCCTCTGAGACCTTGCCTCATTAATCATTGCCTCTCTCATCTTCAGTCTTTCCATCTTTGCTGGCTAACACCATTCTCAGGTTTTTCCTGTTATATAATAATGTTCCTGTCACTTCATTAACCCTTCAAGGTACTGTCTAATCCAACAATCCAAAAGCATTTATGAAGAGCCTGATATATGCTAGGCACTGTGGTATACAAAGAAGCAACATAATCTATTCCTGTCCTATATTTTTTCCATCTTTCCCCTGCTAAACTTCTTGAAAGAGTTATCTGTACTCCCTCCCTTCATTGCCTTGCCACCCACTCACTCCAAGCCACATGGAATTACTGAATGTTAGCGATAGAGGAGACCTAAGGGATCATCCTGTTCAACCCCCTCATTTTAGAGATAAGAAAACTGAGACCTTTGGATGTTAAAGAACTTAACTGATGTTGAGCACTTAGTAAGTAGCAAAGCTTGGATATAAACCCAAGTCTTCTGATCTCATAAACTTATTCCTAACCCTCTCCCACTCAACCAAAGCTGCTCTCTATAATGTCACTAATGATCTCTTAAATGTCAAAACCATTGACCCCCTTTTCTCCCAGTCCTCCTGAGTGAATAAAACAAGAAGTATTTATTAAGCATTTACCACAGATTGAGTATTTGTGATAATCACAGGGATGAAAATATAGAAGAGTTCTTGCCCCCAAGAGAATTGTTTTCTAACAGGATTAGACACAGGAAAGAGTTACATTTTAGATTGGTGAATCACAAGAATGATAAATAGAGCCACAGAAAAGTTGAGTGATGTGCTTTTTCCCAAGAGGCAAAATAGATAGCACACAATGCCTAGAATCCTGAGCCTGGATTTGAAAGATCTGAGTTCAAATCTAGCTTCAGACTACTTAGCTGTGTGACTTTGGCAAATAAATCACTTTGATCTCTGCTTCATTTTTCTCTCCTTTGTAAAATGAGGATAATAATAGCTAGTATTTCCTTTTCAGAGTTGTGAGGATCAAATGAGATAACATTTGTAAAAGTGTTTAGCACAGTGCCTGGCCCATATTAGATGTTTAATAAATGCTCATTTCCTTCTTTCAATAGCAATATTGATTGATTTATTGTTCCACAGCTGTAGGATAAGCACATATGATTAAGGTAGAATATGAAATATGGCTGGAACTGAGCTAGGTAGAATGGTTTATGTGACTCACTGAGCAGGACAGCCTTAGGGCAGGAGTTCCAGAGTTGGGATCCTCAAGTCTCCCAGAAGGGCACTGCAGCAGGGTTGATGGCAAGAAGATGGTCTTGACTTTAAGTAGCATTTAACATAGTACTTTTCTTGATAATTTCTCTTCTCTTCTATAAAACCATTGTTATGATTCATAAATATTCTCTCATCCCAGAAATATGGATGTGTTTCAAGTTTTTATCCTGGTTCTGCTTTCCTTTTCTTTCTACCTTCCCTTTGTGATTTAATCCACTCTAATGGCTTCAGTTGTGGCCCCAGTGCAAATGTTTCCCATATTCAGTCCTAGTCCCATCCCCACCCCAACTGTGTAGCTTTGTATCTCCAACTGCATATACTTACCTGTTTTGTTTTGTTTTTTTAACCATACTGAAATTCACTTACAGAAATGTGAAGGATCTGTGATTTCATTGGCAAAGGAATTCCCTGCATAGAAACTCCTTTCACCAACAGTAGGTTGCAACTAGTCCAACAAATTGGTAGATAAGTATTAGGGCATTATCTAAGGTACATGGGGGTTGTAATTTATCCAGCATTAGGTTAGCAGTGTCAGAGGCAAGATTTGAATTAAAATCTTCCTAAATCCAAGCCCAGCATTCTATATTTGGTCCATACCACCCCTTCTCAAATTAACCTGTTCTGTTTTGGAGCCCTGCCCAAGAACTGAATGAAAACTCACTTAATATACTATATCCAGTCAGCCTCAAACCATTCTTCACATCTCATCAGCCATCCATCAGGAAGCTAGGACCTATACAGTATGGGCATCAATCAAACAAATATTTATTAGGAACCTGCTATGTGGCAACATGGGTCTGCTCTTCATCAAATTCAAACCATACCCCCTCTCCAACCTTCTTGCTCTTCCAGAGAACAGTAATTAAATCAATGCTATCATTACTATCAATCATCAGTTTCTATGAAGCTCTAATCAATTGCCCTTTACTCAAAATCCCTATTACTCCCCAGACCAAAATTCCCTTTTCTAAGCCACTGCTTTCCTTTATGTGCTATTTCCCCCATCATAATGTGAGTTCCTTAAGAGCAAGAATTGTCTCACTTTTGTATTTTGTATTCATATCACCTAGCACAGTGCCTGGTACTTAATAAATGTTTGTCCATTGATTTGACTATACCACACTATCTCTTAGAATTTTTCGTCCTGACTTACGATGTAATCAGATTTGAGAAACTTCCAGTGTGAAAATTCTCACCATAGATGCTAATCAAGACTTCAGCCATAATTTACTGTATTAAAAAGTTATCTAGACTATTGAGAAGTTGAGTGCTTTGCCCATAATTCTATTGACAGAATGTGTCAGATGTAGGATGTAAGCTTACACTGAATCCTGGATCAGGAGGACTGTCTCCAAGGCTGGCCCTCCAACTATCATGCCATGTTACCTATAGGCTTAGTGTCTTCCTTAGCAATTCCTCAAGAGTGATCTTGATCCTATCTTTCCATAACCCCCACACCTAGGTTGGCATAGAATGACCACACTGTCCATGGTGCTGTCTGTCCTTGAGTCAGAAATCAGTCTTTAATAGCAGCTCTGCCATAGTCCATGTAACCTTACTAAATCTAACTTCTCTGAGCCCCAGTTTCCCCTTTTGTAAGAAAAGGGCATTAGATTAAATGACTCCTAAAGTCTCTTCTAGCTCTAAATCCATGTTTCTGTGTTACAAAGATTAGGATGAAACAATAGATCACCATTGGTAAGAATTCTATTCTTATAAGAGCACAGAAGGTATCAAGAGATTTTGTGTTGTACAGATAGATCATTAGCTCATCAAGGAGTTAAGACTTTAGCAATGGAATCTCTATTCTGCTGGCTCTTAGCTATGATTTCTTTCAGTTTTCTTATTTATCAGAGGGGGTATTGGAGAAGATTATCTCAAAGGTCTCTATCTCTAATATTTGAGGATTCTGCTTTTCTTAAAAGTTTGATGTTTGCAAGAAATTAACATTCTTTTAGGTTATGCATGTACATTTTACAAAACATATTTCCATATGAGTCAAGTGGG